>NC_060207.1:225915000-226160000 GCF_021130785.1 Homalodisca vitripennis
ACACGGTGGATGTCATCAAGGGGGATGTGTTAAATGTCCAAGACGTGAATGCAACTCTAAGAGGACAAGATGCTGCCATTGTGTTACTTGGAATGGGAAACATTTTGGGTATGAATCTAGGAATTATTGTTATTGCCTCAAATTTCTTGGAAATCCATGGGTTTTTAAAGTGTTTATAGTTAAGAATTCGGTATCTGAGTCCACAGACAAATTTATAGCATATGATAAGAATGGGCAATATTTTGGGTATGAATCTAGGAATTATCGGTATTGCCTCAAATGTCTTGGAAATCCATGGGTTTTTACTTTTAAAGTGTTGATAGTTAAGAATTTGGTAACTAAGTCCAGAGACAAATTTATAGAATATGATAAGAATGGGCAACATTTTGGGTATGAATCTAGGAATTATCATTTTTACTTGTAATTTCTTGGAAATCCATGGGTTTTTAAAGTGTTATTTATTAAGTATTCGGTAACTGAGTCCATGGACAAATTGATAGAATATGATAAGCCAGTGGCACAACTTTGAGGAGGATAGAACACCCCCACCAAAAAATCCCTAAAAAATTTTAAATGTGCTTATATCAGTAATCTAAATTGATTAAAATATGGCAGTTAAATGTTTTACTTTGAATTGGACCTATGTAGTTCATTAATTATTGGATTATTATTATTATTATTTGGATATATTATTATTATTATACCTGTCTTATTTATTAATCTAATTTGAACTTATAGAGATTTATTCAATACCACAGGTATGATGTACTGTACTTTTAAATCATATTCACCCCACCCCCCCACCCACCTAGAAAAGTCCTTGTAACGCCACTGTGATAAGTAGAGTAACTACATTATGCACATTGTTACAAAAGAAAACTCCATTCATTTAGAGTTTTGCACATTGCACTTAACTATCGGACCTTACAATAAAAATGGTGCATTTGTCAAAATATTTTTGTGTTACTTTGTATGTTTTTGAAGACATACATTGTTCCATGTCTTTTTTTTTAATTTTCATAGATTTGCTTCTCTGGAGAGTTCTAAATAAAGGTGTAGATTACATTGAGCAAATGCAACAAACTTCTAAGGGTCACAATTAGACACTATGGTTCAATAAAAGAAATTGCTATAAACACACTCTACCCAACGTTTGTAGAAATTAATTCATTTTTTGGGCCAAAATGGTAATGTAGGTCGACATAGCCTTTACTGTGACAAATGACCTAATCCTGCCATCCTGGCAAAATCATTTAATAATAAACTTCAAACAAAGAATTCTCCTATCTTTCAAATCTCCCATTGTCAAAAGACTTGAAATGAAGAATCTGTTTTGTTTTATTTTCTCATTGTCTTCCAACTGTATTGATAAGATTATATTTTGTTTACAGGCCCAACTACAGTGATGTCTAAAGGCTTGGACAATATTATAAGTGGGATGAAGGCGGAAAAGGTCGAAGTGGTTTCAGTCTGTCTGTCAGGTGAGTATAAAATCTTTTAAGGTAAAAATAAATAATGCATTATTTGTCGTTTTCTCTTAAGAATGGGCTATGAATAGTAAAATTTTAATCAAAACCGATACAGATTTTCTGTAATAAAATACTGCGTTTTTGACCGTATTATGTGTAGACCTATGTATTAAAAATCTGTAAACAATGTAAATTTTAAAAGTATGAACAAATTGTTTGGGTATTGATTAACCTGTTTGTCAGTTAAAATAAATCCTATTTTTAGAACGTGGTCAATTAAACTTACTTTTTGGCTTCAGGGTTTTCAAAATGGATTTTGTAACTGAAACCCAGAGTATGCCCATTACACATTTAACCACGACAATTTCCCCTATATCATTTATGAGAGAGAAGATTATTTATTGAATAGTTTATTCTGTATTTTGGTAGCAAAAAAGTTGTGAAATATGGTAATTTTTTCTTCAGGGTAATAGTTTACATGGGAAAAGGGCGTTGATACACACAGATAAAAGATAAGTGCTTGGGAACACTTTCAAGCCCAATGCTTAGAACAACAGAATACATTCTCTCCGAAACACTACAACTAGAAACTAATCTAATAAAGTTTAAAACACGATTAAAACTACCTGGTGTCCAGTACGTTTTACTCAGCGAGTTCTTGGAACACACTTGGGATTAATATTTGCGACAGTGTTCTAATCCTGGAGGTTGACCCATGAATGTTTATGTGTATGAATGTGTGCCTGCATGCCATTATGTGGAAAATCGAGTTATTGGGTTTAGCCGTAAGATAATTACCGTCAAAAAGTGGTATTAATATTGACTATTGCACACAATACTATAATATATATTGAACACATTAAAATATGCCCTGTTCTATTCTATTCATGTATTATGGATTTATGTAATGATGAAGCTAGTCTCTTCTTTAATTTACCTGTCTCTAAAGACTGAAAATTTCTGTCAATCAAATATAGCAGTATGTGGAGCAAAGTTGGAGAAATAAGATATTCAATTATTTTTATTTTGGTGAGAACAAACAAATTATACATCTAGGATACTGCATTTTTAACCAATGACTCTCTTATAAGAGGAAAATCAGAAAACAAAAGTTATAATGTGAATCACAAAATTGCCAGAGAGGCAAGTTAAAAAATCAGGTTGAGTGTTTTACTAATTTGTTGAGTTAGAATTAGTACTTTGTCCAGTTTGTAGTAAAAAATCACAACTCTATTATTTTTCTAATTGCTCAAAGTTACAATTTTTACTTAACGTAAGAAAATTTTGAAAAGATAGATTAAGACTTGATTAAGAATACACTACAAACCACACAAAAAATCCATTTTTACGGGGCTTATCTCAAGTCAAGGACGTAGCCAACAAAGGGGTTCAAGGGGGCTGCACCACCCCCCAAATTTTTAATTTTTTCAATAACTTTTTTAGCAAAGATTATCATTTAAATAATTCAGTATTGCTGACATATACTGCTGAAATTGTTCTCAACATTGAAACAGGTCAAGAACATTTTAAGAAACAAAATGGGGAATGAACGATAGACTGCACTTGCCTTTCTTTCCGTCCACTACAGGAAAAATCTGTTGTCTTGACCCTCCATAACTTTTTTCCTGGCTACGTCCTTGTCTCATGTTTTTCTTGAATTTTTAAATGTACTCCTTTTATTTTAAAATAATTAGTTTTTTGACATGCTCTCCATCTGTTTGCAGTGAATTTGTTTGCTGAACCTGAAAAAGTTCAGCCAATGTTCCCTGAGATATTTGCCGAGCACAGGAGAATGTTCGACTCCCTGAAGGCCAGTGGACTGAAGTGGATTGCAGTTAATGCTCCTCTGATAAGCAACCAGCCTCCGACAGGCTACATCACTGCGCACACACCGCAATCAAAGGACTCACAAGTGTTTCGAAGTACGACTTGGCCAAATTTTTCGTTGACAGTGTTTCCATGCCAGAACATTACCAGAAATCGGTTGGAATCGCCAGCAACCCCAGAGAGGAGTGACAAGTTCTGAAATACTAGAGTGGACATTAAAAATCATTTATATTGTAAATAATTACAACCTTGTATTACACTTCATGGACAACTGGACTAATACTATTAAAATACTTCCTTTATTCCTATGTACGATTACGTAGCAATATTTTGATTTGTTTGTAATGTAATTATTTTGAAAGTGTGTTTGTAGTTACTCAATGAAGTTTTCTTTAATCCCAATGAATACAACACATTGTTAAGCACAAATTTAAATAGCAATGTCTACATATCAAATCTTCCTCAACATGTCTTGCCACATGATACATTCGGATTTTTGTTCATCAAATTGGGTTATATACCAGTGTTTAAATAATAAAATTCTACACACCAAGTCACTTAAAATGATGTTATATGTGTTAGGATAGTTAGGCTACATGTGTTAATATGTAACATGTTAGAATCTCGTGTGGGTGTATAGAGCTTGTTTAAAGATTTATTTACTCCACTATTTTCTTGTTGCCATCGTGGTTACTTATAAGACCAATGTAACAATATTCGTTAACGCTTGGCCAAATTCCATGAAGTGACTTGCACCATCATTAAACTCAGTGTTCCTCGTCATATAGAAATAAAACTTCATGCACAATTTCAAGTCTACAGGTCAATTCATTTTCAAGTTATCATGCGGATAGACAGACAGTCAGACAAACAAAAATGAAATGTTTTGATCCCCATGAGTAGTAGGATTTGTTAAAGCCCAATCAATAAATGACAAATGTAAACAAAAGCTTTTAAATATATTTAAATAGATGTTTAACTGAAATATTTCCTATTTCGATTCCTATAGAATCTTTTAATATTTGTTTAAAACGATTTGTTTAGTAATATAAATATTGTTACTTAAAGCATTGTATTAAGTGTTATAAATTTTCATAGCATGAATACTAATTTTGTCTAATAAGTCTTGAATTAGACCTTCATCGCAAACAAATATTTTAATTTATTTTAAAACGACCATTAAACCGTTATATTACATTCAGTTACGACTTTGTGTTAAAGGATCGTGACCCATCACAGACCTGCCTGCTAATGAACCAGTTGTAACTGTCTTTGATTTGTTATGTCAATCTAAAGTTGGGCGGATAATTAAACACAGTACATCTAAGACCAACAAAATTTGTTTCCTAATAAATGTTTAAAAGCATTTATAGACAGGCATTCAGCATAATAATGCTATTTATTTTTTACTTATTAAGAATTAAACAAATATTTACCAGCTGTTTATGGAGAGGAGAGAATCGCCAAATACATTACTGACACTGTGTATATTATCTGGTCTTTTTTTCTTTTTAATTTAATTTGTAAATGTTTATGTATGTTAAGTGTTTAATTAAGTACACTGAAGATGTACAAAAATTTATAAAGAGTTGAACAATATTAGGTTTTTATTTATTTAAAGATAGTTAATTTTATTCATGTATTTTTATATTATATATACCTAGGTACATATCAACTCAGTTAATCATTGGCTGAGTGTCAGTGAAGCTTATCTATAAGAGGGCTGGCAAATTTCTCTTCTGTCTGTTTGTCTGTGAACGATCTCAAAAATAAATTGAGCAGTGGATATGAAATTTACATGAAACTCTTCACAAGCAGGATCCAATTTACGATGGTGCGTGTCCTTCATCAGGTCAGTACGGTGTTAAGGATAATCCCTCACAGCGAGGGACCCATGAGGGAAGCCCCCTAACATGATTACAGGGCAAGTTTTAGTACTTTTTGGTGGAAATTAGGTCAGAGCAGCTTTTCAAACAGTGAAATGAACCATATCCCGCCAGGAAGATGTTGGAAAAACGCCAATGATCTTGAAACTTAATGAAGACTGTCATGCAACAGATGGTATGGTGTACACTGTCTACAATTAATAATGTTTGGTATTTGAATAATACAAAATAAGATTTCTTGGTATTGTAAACATCATTAAGTGTTTCCTATATATATTATAACAGCTATGGTGGTAAGCTCCATTTCACCTTCCACTTAGTGCAGCGTCTGAAATCTGACATTGGTATGGATTGACTTCTGGAATCTGCAGTCCAGTGCTCAATTGTGCATCTGATGAGACAATGAGAATACCCTTTACCTAGATTACACTTGTTAGCTCCTGGGTAACTAGAGTGAGCTTCTGTGTAGCATAGTGAGTTCTATGATGTCAAAACGATGCAGAGTTTGTTCATAACGTCTTCATTGCTGATTTCTTAAAGATCTCTTCAGATGGACGTAGATTACACTCAATTTGCACGAGTGTCCGATTTCAGATTCCAGGAGTCAATTTGCACCAGTGTCGGATTTCAGATTCCAGGAGTCAATTTGCACCAGTGTCAGATTTCAGATTCCAGGAGTCAATTTGTACCAGTGTCGGATTTCAGATTCCAGGAGTCAATTTGCACCAGTGTCAGATTTCAGATTCCAGAAGTCAGTTTGCACCATTGTCCGATTTCAGATTCCAGGAGTCAATTTGCACCAGTGTCCGATTTCAGATTCCAAGAGTCAATTTGCACTAGTGTCAAATTCAGATGCTGGACTAAGCGGAAGGTGAAAAGGAGCTCAATACAATATTCTCAATAATGTGTTTTTTTATGTTGCTACTTGTGCATTATTGTGTGTGTGTGTGTCTTGTTTTAAATAAGATGGAAGATTTATAATACTATTTTTGCTACAAACCCAAAAGAAAATGAGAATATTAAAATGTATTGTCGTTACCGTTATAATATTTTGTTTTTCATTGTGTTACAAGAAATTCTTGCATAAAATAAAACTTACAAGATTTAGATAAAACTATAAACAAATAACCACCAGTAAAAGAGTTAAAGTGTTAAACTTACCACCTGTTTTTTAGTTACATTGAAAATCTCTCAACGATACATTGATTAGTTCACAGTGATGGCTATAATTGACAAGTGATGTCAGTTATCCCGCACAGTCTATTTATAGAGCAGACCTATTTATACATCTTACGCTGTACAGCAAGAATTACAGTGGAGCAAGCACCTGGTGTATTTTGCTATGTAAACAGCTGATGTGAGGTTGGCAGAAATATATCTCATTGTTGATACTATCATGGTACTTCAGAGATAGTTCGTGTGTGGCCTCTTCCTACGTTGCGTTACTTGTTGCAAAACACAGCAATGAGCAGTGAATTACGCGTTTAGTAAATTTTACAATTTATTCTTTTGTATCGACAAAAGAAAATGAAAAACATTGCAATATTTGGTGCTACCGGAATGACTGGTGTCTGTGTAATTAAAGCAGCTTTGGACAAAGGTAAATAAATCTCATGGATATAATTAACAATTAACTTAAAATTTTATAATAATTAACATTACTGTACTAATATTAACTTAAAATAAGTAGGTTAGCTTGATATCCATTGCTAATTTTAAAATTAGACTATGATCAATTGAATTCAAAATGCCTTTTGTGTGCATTAACAGACCTTATGAGATTAATAGCACTATCTGGTTTTGTAGTTTGTAAATTATCTATGTTTACTAAAATACATCAGTATCTTACGAGCTTTCCATTCTTATTAGGCTAGAAGTAGACAACACTGACAGCTCAGAGATGTTCATCAACATTTAAAATTATGCAAGAGAGGTTCACCAACTAAATATACAGTAGTTATTTGTTACAAAATGTCTGACATCATAAAGAAACAGAACAGTGGTTTTGTGTTTTAAAAACTCAAAAAGATATATTTTCTTAGCAGGGTGTTCCAGCAGCTTGAAAATCGGGGAGGAAGAGCGGGAATTATGCTTGATTTTACCTGCCTTGAATACGAGCCGGGGATTATGCTTGTATTTTGTACAAAAAATCGGGAGTTTTGATTTTTTTTAACGCCGTGCGTTGCTAAATGCAAAGGCGCCCTACTACGACGTCCGGCCTTTTTTTTGTCGAAAAATACACGTAATCCAAATGGCACACCCGCCCACTGCGGCGGGCCGGGTTCACTCCAGCCAGCACCGCTCACTGCGGCCGGGCCCGGCCTTTTTGTGAAAGTCGAAATACAGCCTAAATTCAAATGGACACCACCAACTGCGGGCCGGCCTTGGTCCGGCTCTTCGGGTACGTGTGAGCCCGACTATTACCGGGTGGGCCGGCCGCAGTGGGCGGTGCTTGGCTGCGAGTGCTAGTGGGTGAACCCAAGGCCCGGCCGCATTGGGCGGTGCTAGGCGGACGTGAACCCGGGCCCGGCCTTTTTGTGAAGTCGAAGTACACGCAATCAAATGGAGACCCGCCACTGCGGCCGGCACGGCCCGGCCTTTTTGTGAAGTCGATACATGCAATCACTTAGGACACCCGCCAACTGCAACCGTCCCCGGCCCTTTTTGTCGAAATAAACGCAATCAAATGGGCACCGCACACTGCGGCAAGGGCGGCCCGGTCCGGCCTTTTTGTGAGTCGATATTACAACACAATCAAATGGGACACCCGCCCACTGCGCGGGCCCGGCCCGGGCCTTTTTTGTGAAGTCGAAATACACCGCAATCAAAAATGGACGACACCCTACCAACTGCTGGCGGCCCGGCCGGCTTTTTGTGAAGTCGAATTACACGCAATTCCAAATGGACACCCCAAACTGCGACGGACCTTGGTCGGCTTTCGGGTGCGGTGTGGGCACGACTTTTCCCGGGCTGTGCCGGGCCGGCAGCAGTGAGCGGGTTGTCCATTTGATTGCGTTGTATTTCGACTTCACAAAAAAGGCCGGGGCCGGGTTATCACTCCGGCTAGCACCGCCCACTGCGGCCGGGCGGGTTCACTCAGCAAGCACAGCCCACGGCGGCCGGCCCAGGCGGGAATAGTCGGCCTCCCTCACGGTCCCGAAGGAAGCGACAAGGCGGTCGCAGTTGGTGGGTGTCCCATTTGATTGGTGTATTTCGACTTCCACAAAAAGGCGGGCCGGCCGCAGTGCAGCGGTGCTGGGCTGGTGTGAACCGGCCCAGGGCGCAGTGGGCTGTGCTAGGCCGGTTGTGAAACCCGGCCCGGCCTTTTTATGAAGTTGAAATACACGCAAATCAAATGGACACCCACCAAACTGTGACGGGCCCGGTTCCAGCCCAGCCCGGACCTGGTCTCGCAACAATGGGTTGGGTTTTCATTTGATCGTATGCATTTGGACAGAAGTCTGGCTGGGGCTGGACAGGGGCCGGTAGCAGTGGACTCCGTGTCTTAACATGAATGAAGGGTAATGAAGCAAAGTTCCATTATGTTCACACAATGTGAAATTGACCTGAATACAAAGGAAAATTTGGAACAGTAACTCGCTCTCGTTGCAGTCGCCAAAAATGGGTTGTAAGTACGTTTGGCGCGAGATGGCATTTATTTTAGCTTGATGTTAATTAAAGTATTATTTGAAGAGCGGAGTGGCTATAAATTACCTATGTGACTCTTATATGTGTTTTAATAATCACATGTTGAAGAGGGTTCCAATTCTTTGAAACATACTGATGAATATTAAATGTTTCCAATTGAAGGTAAACGAAAAAAACGTGATCATGTGATCAATAATGGGTAGAATTGGATGCTATAGGAGTTATTTTAATATTCTATTTGGAGATATATAATTTAATACAACACTTTTTTAGTAAATCTAGGGTGTTAATTTACCCTTGCTATACTATTAATGGTTGTTGTCATTTTACTTATTGTCAATTAGCCTTATTTGTTTAAATTAATTTGTGCAATGAGTAAAGGTGCAAATACATCGTTAGTAATTTTTCCCAAAATTTTAAAGGTTTATAACCTTTTACACATGTTTTCTAAAAGGGTTAACATTTGAATAGCCCATGTTTTGGATTTTGAGTTTAAATCGTTTTTACAAAATGAATTATTAAAATATATTTTTATTTATTTTAAGTTATTTTGTTTTTATTAAAACTTAATTCACATTAAACTAACCTTAATACTCTCAAAACTGGTTTAGAATAGTATTGTTTGTTTGATGTGTATCGCAGTGAGCGGTGGTGGTGGGGTTTAAAAGTGTGGGCGCAGGTGGTGAGTAGTGTGGGTGTGTGGCGGGGTGTGTGGGTGGGGGAGGTAGTGCGGGGGGGGGGGTCGGGTGGTAGGGGGGTGGTAGTGGGTAAGGTGGGGGGGGGGTGGTTTGTGAGGTAAGGGGAGTGGGTTGGGTGGTAGGGTGGGGGGGGGGGGGGTGTGGGGTAAGTTGTGGGGGTGGGGGGCGGGGGGACGGAAGGGGTGTGAGGGGGTGCGGTGTGGGGTGCGGGGGGGGAGCGTGGGGTGTAGGGGTAGGGGGTAATGGGGTGTGTAGGGGGTGGGGGTGGGTGGGGGGGAGGGGCGGGTGGGGGAGTGAGTGGTGTGGGGTGGGGGTGGGGGTGTAGGTGGGGCGGTGGGGGGTGATCAGGTGGGGGGTGGGAGTCCGTGGGTTGGTCGGGTAGGGGTGGGGGGGGGTGGGAGGGGGGGTGAGGGTGGGGTAAGTAGGTATGTAAGGGGGGGGGGAGGGGGAGTGTAGTGGGGGGGGGTGCGTGCGGGGTGGGGCGGGGGTGTGGTGTGCGGGGGGTGGTGGAATGGTGGGGGGGGGGGGGTGGGTGGGGTGTTATGGGGGGGGTGTTGGGTGGGTGTAATGTAGGGGGGGGTGTGTGGGTGGGGGTAGGTGGGGGGGGGTTTAGGGTTGGAGAGTGCGGGGGGCCGGGGTGGTTGCGGGTGGGTTGGGTGATGAGTGATGGGGTTAGGGTAGTAATAAAGGTTGGGGGTGGTGGGGGTGTTGGCGGTGGTGGTGTGGGGGGGTGGTGAGGGGGGGTGAGGGGGCCGGGTTGTGGGGTGTGGTAGGGTAAGGGAGTGGGGTGGTGTGGGGTGGGGGGGGCGGGTGTGGTGTTTAGGGGTGGGGTGGAAAGTGGGTGTGAGGTGGGCAGGGTGTGGGGTGGGGGCGGGGGGGGGGCTGGTATAAAATTCTTTTAACTTAAAACAGTAAAACTGTTTTTTAACTATCCTGGTGTTTTTTGGGGTTTGTATCAGACTTCAAATAAAAAATCGAATCATTTACCTATTTGGAGATTAAAAATGTATTTGTAAACAAACTGTTATCAAAGATAAACATTAATTTAGGGTTTAGGTTCTTTATCTTAATTTTTTTATAGGCCTACGTTTTTTTACTTTTTTTTTTGTAATCAGTACCATTACACTGAAATAGCGTTTTAAACTAAAATTAAATGCCACATTAGCATAGGGATTGTTTAAATCTAATTAATTTTAATCATATTTTATAGGTTCGATTACAGTTCAATGGTTTTTGAACACAAGGAAGTTTCAATTTAAAGTTATAGGTTTACGTAAAAAACCTCATTTAATGTAGATTTTTTAAATAACGAATTATAAAATGTTGTTTATAATGTATAAAGAACAGTGTAATTTAAACAGGAGGGCTACTATCTTTGAGCATCGTATAAAATAATGGTATGTATTCTTTTCAAGCAGTTATTTAAAATTCACAAATGTGTTATTTGGCCTTAATATGTTGAGAAAGCTTTATTGTTACATGGAAAAGTAAAGAATATTTCGTGACTTGGATTTTGGCTTGTAAAATTGTTTGTTACTGATAAAAGAACCAAAAGTAACCGCGACTGATAGCCTTTGAATTTTATAATTTTTGTGCTTGAAAACCTTTGAATATGTGCTTGAATTTTAGATTTGGTCATTACTGGACACCCTGCATAGTAAAAGTATACCATAACTAATAACATTTTGTAATGTTTCTACCCTACTATGTAGTGTTTTATAATAAGTATTTAAAAATAAAATTATTATTATCTTAATATTTACAAAAAATTTAAAATGTTATATATTTACCCATGTTTTATACCAATTCATATTAACCATTGGCTTAT
Source organism: Homalodisca vitripennis (assembly GCF_021130785.1). Classification (NCBI taxonomy): domain Eukaryota; kingdom Metazoa; phylum Arthropoda; class Insecta; order Hemiptera; family Cicadellidae; genus Homalodisca; species Homalodisca vitripennis. The sequence continues at coordinate 225,926,357 of NC_060207.1, forward strand.
ACATATTTTCACTATCAGCTCAACTGGAGTTATCCTATTAAAAATGCTAAAAACGTAAGAGATTTTTATATGTTTATAAAAAATTTATTTTTCAAGTTATTTGGTTATATTTTATATCTTTTTGGATTTAAGATGAAATGAGCTTTAATAATAAATAGATAGTGATATATTTGGTCATAAATTAAAAATAATAATGCTGTACAAACTAAAAAAGTTATATATATATATATATATATATATATATATATATATATATATATAGTTCTCACAAACTATGCATATATAATACATATAAACAATTAACAAACTACATAATATTATCATATTTTTGCATATATATGATATATATATATATGCATAGTTTGTGAGAATAAACGTTTTTTCTAAATACTGAAAATTCCAAGAATATTGATTTTTTTCTCTTGTAGTACACTAATATTCTTATAGTAACTTATTATTCATTTAAATTTCAATTAACTGTAGTATTGCAGTTTTTATTATGTGTTACAACAATATTAGTCTAATTTATACTAACATTTGGTTGAAAAAGGAGTAAAAAAAATTATTTAGATGGCGCTGTACTTGTCACGCTGTAACATTTTTTTACTTTTTTATATTTGAAGGAGGTTTTGAGTGTATAACATTAATTATAGACTACTTATATTTTTACAAATTAAAAAAGAATTAAAAAATTGCCAATAAATAACAAAATTATGACATTGCTTAATTACTGTATGTGAATTTCTAAAATGAATTGGTATTTTAGATAACACTTCTTAAATTAATAATCCTAGGAAATTTTGACTAGATCTCCAAAAATACTTTGTTACACTATTAGTATAAGCAGACAATTAGCAACACAATTAGTGTATAACTAACTATTTACTCATACTAATATACTAAAATCTTAAGTTTCTGAAGTGAAAAGACATGTTTCTATTTTAAACACAGTTTTAAATTTTAGCCTCAAATTATAAATTGCATTTCAAATTCATTGCCCAGTGGCTAACCTGTGAGACTGAACATGTACCATGTGGTATCTTCATTATAAACATTTGAACACTCTTTTCCTTTCTTATGATATCAGTTTCAGTAATATCGTATACACACAAACATTGCTAAGAATAATAGGATTTTGGACATTTGCCATTGTTTGAACCTCAAATTCCCTTCCAAAGGATTTTGTAAAAGAAATTCCATGATCGTTTTAAGCCTTTCATTGTCTATAACAAACTTTAGTATTTTGGTATTTTCTGGAGCCCACTATTATCGGAACAGTTTTTCTTACCTGGGACTTCATTATTAGAAAGAACACACTTTATTTCATTTACTTTGAAAATTACATGTCATTATGACAATTGTTTCTTATTTTCTACTCCAAAAAGGAAGCGATGTATAGGGACAGATTGGCCTCGTTCTCGCCAACATCGCTTCCTTTTGGGAAGCAGAAAAATAAACCGATCGTCATAATGACATTTAATTTTTTAAGTTGAGCCGAATAAAGCCTTTTCTTTTATATAATAGTGTAGTTTGCCCTCTGTGAGGAGTGGCCTCTGGATAATACTAAAGTACAATAGCTTTTTAAGTTCTCAGAAATAAAAACTGTTTAAAAAATAATGGCCTTCAGATAATACCAAATTACTGTAGTTTTTAGAACCTTGGTAACAAAAACTGTTAAAACAATAGTAGCCTCCAGATAATACTAAAGTACCCAAACTTTAAACAAAGAAGAAATTGCTGTGAGAAACAAGAATTGGGAACACCTCTTCCGACTCTCTTATTATTTCTCCCAAAAGGTTTTTATTATTCATCGTAAAGGTGTATTTTCACATACCAGTACATAACTCAGGTAATAAAAACAAAACTTTTCAATTTTAGTTACTTTTCCACACTAAACATGGTTTTATAATTAGATTTATTTCCTTACAGACCTTCATCATAAATCGATTGATACTAATAATCTAAGATATCTTGCATATTATTATATATGAAGATAGTTTTTCAAAATTCTACTCAATCCGAGACTTTTGTAAACCTTTACAATAAATTAATCTGTATATTTCAAATTCAAAATTAACATTTCATATTATTCTTCCATTTGATTTTTGTTATATTTATGTACATAAACTTATCTATAATATCAATTAAATATGTTTTGTATTAATATAAACATAATATATTATATTAACCATTCATTACATTAAAGTAAAATTTGCTTTTACCAGGTTTGAAAATTCGAGCCCTTTTAAGGGATCCAACTAAATTACCAAAAGAATATAATGGAAAAGTTGATGTTATCAAGGGTGATGTTTTACATGCTGAAGACGTTAAACGCACTTTGGAGGGGCAAGACGCAGTAATAGTGGTTCTCGGAACAAGAAACCACTTAGGTAAGTGATAAATATTTTTTTTTTAAGGAGAGACCAATCCCCTTTTAAGCCTTATTCTGTCCGTACTCATGAGCCACTGGCCTGTGCAAGGATCTTATCAAACAGAAAATAGAAGTCATGTGTTCAAAGAAAGAACCCTATATATATATAAAGAAACTTAGACTTGAGTAATATATACGTCAAGCAATTAAAAAATATTGAAAACAGCATTTTTAGAAATATTAGCTGATAAAACTCTTGTTGGATATCAAGAATGAGGTCATGGATGGATGGATGTATTGTATCTGCTACTAGATGCAAGACATTTATATGTTATCTGATTGGAATCTTTCTGATGAAAGTTTTTACCAAATTTGCAGTGATACAAAATAAAAACTAAGAATAAGTCTGGGTTGAGATATAAGGAGCACTTCTTTAGAAAACAAACATCTACTTTAAAGTACACATTAATTCCCAGTAAGATGATACTGTGGCAAAGTTCTGCATCATTATACCAATCATTAACATCACAAATGATTCAAGAAGAGTTGTTGTCTTAAAATTATTTAACTATTATTACAATAAGTAATGTTAAATTAATGTATATATTGTAACACATTAGTATTCTAATAATTAAGTAAACAAGCAAGTGTATATGGTTTTAAACCAGTGTTTACAACGTACCATGAGGCTATGGAATATGTAACCTGGTCATGTTAAAAATATTATATTTGTATTTTATGACCAAATTGCTAGGTGAGAAAATATTCCAACTGGCCACAGTTAAGTGTGACAGGCATAATAAATTCAGATATTATGGTTTCTATGTACTAAAGGCTGAAAATTACCAGACATGCTAATTAATAAAATACATATAAACCTAAGAAGATTTCAAGAAAAATGCACATCAATGTTCTGCTAAAATCTAAAAATGGATCTATGAAACACATTTTAAGTTTCACAGATGGGCAATGTTCAGCCTCAATGAGGAAAATTTTCTTGGAGGACTGCTTGAATTTTTCACCAATATAAAAGAGGAGCATGCTTTTAAGGAATTGAACCCTTCATGTCAACCTGGAAGTAGGCAAGAAAATGAGTTCCTCAGACTTTGCTGTGAACTCAATTCCCATCAATTAATGAACATTATTTAGTGATTCATTGAAGGTATACTTTTTCTCTCTCCAAAGATACCATGAGGTGGTAACAATGACATGCTGCTAAATATGACAAAATAGCAGCAGCTTTATCCCATATTGCTTGCAGTGTACCAAGAACATTTGTTCAAACTGATGCCCAATGTATATTGTAAACTCAATATGATCTACATTTGATAACCATGACCAATGTATTCTTAAGACCCAACAGGGACTTCTTAAAATCATCTCATTGTCAGTAATCTGTGAGACCTCTTGATAGAAAGGTCGCACAAATTTGAAACTTGGGACATGGGTTGTTCTTGGTCCAATGAAGTGAGCCCTATTGATTTTGGGATCAAAAGGCAGCAAAGTTACAAATAATTCTGTAAGAATAATTCTTCAAGAAATACCATGAAGACATTACTTTGGTCAGGCCCTTTCACACTCAATTGTATCAGTTTATTGATAGGAAATTCTGCACCAAGTTTATTGCACACAATATTATCATTCCTTGGATATCTTAGAATACAAAATTCGTATCGAGTTTCATATCACATCTTGGTTGTTCAAGGCAGCTATGTCAATTCATACTAGTTTTAAATCATGCAAGTATAATAAATATGTAAAAAATTTTACAGATTTTACTTATAATTTCTAGAATTATGATTGGCAAGACATAATAGCCATATCACTGTTACCTTGTGCTGTTTTTACAGCATAAATTTATTTATCTTATCAACTTTATGATGGGTTTTAAATAATACACTTTACTATCGTTATCTCAGTCAGAGATAATGAAAGAATAAATATTGATTATCGCCTTTTCAGATCACTTATTTCATAAATTCTAAAGTTTTCATTGAGTGGTGTTTATGAAATTTATACATTTCCTATATTCATTTCTTTATAAAATTATGAATACAAGTAAAATTTTATGTTTCTGAACAATCAATTTAATTTTAAGTTTCAAAATGATCCCATGAAGAAAACTATTCAGAAACAAATTAAAGGTGTAGTAAATGCAACCTTTTCTTATTAGGCCTCAAGAACGTAGCCAAGAAAAAAATTTGGGGGGGTCCAGATAACTGATATTTTCTCATAGTGGACAGAGATTAAGGCCCTATTTTGTTCTTTAAACAGTTCTTGACCCGTTTCTTTGTTAAGAACGATCTTTCAGCAGTACATATCAGTAATACTGAATTGTTTAAATAATAATAATCATTTACTAAAAAAGTAATTGAAAAAATTAAAAATTTAGGGGGGTCCAGACCTCTTGGACCCCCTCGCTGGCTACGTCTGTGCTGGGCTTCTTGTTTTTCAAACACTTAAACAATAGTAGGTATTTCATATGGCTACTATTTAATTAATTACAAATAAACCTTATCAAATAAGGTTTTCAATTTCTAAAATAACATTGTGTTACGAAAAAAAGCGTTGACTTTGTTTTAATAATTATATTGTTTTAATGATTTTAGGTCCAACAACAGTGATGTCGGATGGTCTGAAAAACATAATAGCAGGGATGAAGGCACTAAACATTAGTGTAGTCTCGGTCTGTCTATCATGTATGTATACACAATAGTCGTTTAAACACTAGTGAAACTATTTTGACAATATTGTGTTAGTATGGAATGCTGGAAATATTTCTAGACTGTGGCTGCATGGTCACCTAAATGTAACGCCCATTCCCAATCATCCCCACAGCTACCAAAGACAATTTTCACTCCATGTGAAAGCCACTCTTACCTTATTTCCTAAGTACACATTAGTATTAAATTGACGTCTTCATCATTACATAAAATGTAATGTTTCCAAAGTCAAGTCTTTAAGCATCTTCACTAGCGTAGTAGTTTCTATTGCAGTAATGTTAAATGAGCGTCTTTTTACAGGGAGTCCTCTCTACCAAAATGGTATTTTAACCCTATAAATGGCAATAGTGAGCCTGTATAATGGAAAGGTATTTTTGGCATGTTTGCAAAAAATATTTAAAAATTCATAAAACATAGTTTTCATACTTACCCCATTATGTTACGTACTGTTTAATTCACAGTGGAATACTCTTCTATTTTCTATCATAATTATAATTATTTTTTAACCATTTAGGCACTCTAGTTATTTGTAGAACAAAAACAATGCTTGGATCTGAACTAAAGTTGCTGGTATGTAAAATGTATTACATCATAGCTATAATTCTAAGCTATTCGTTATCAGAAAGTGTATGTTTTATTTTAAATATCAAAATATAAATTATTAATTAAAAAATAAACTGCAATTTGAAGGAAATGATTTGGTCTACTACAAGAATCATGATAATTTTACTGAATTAATGTGTATTTTTATTTAATTTTAACTGCTAAGTCAGAAGTTTGTTTTTTAAGAAACACATTACAATAAAAAAATATCATTTTTCAACAAAACAAATTTCAAAAGTATTGAACACATAGTAAAAAGTTTTCTACATGTAAAGGAGTTGAAATATGTAAATTAACATAGTTTAGTTGTAAATTTGTTTTCTTAACTTACATTTTACGTAAAATTTAATTAAAACACATTAAATTTACAAATTATGCAACTTATACATTACAAAAGAAATAAAAAACAAACTCTGTTATGTAGAATTTCTTATAGTTTTAAATAGTACAATAAGTTCAAAAGAAAATGTTACAAGTTTTCTGTGAACAGCGAAAAACTGAAAGACTTGTTCACAAATCTTTTTCCAAAACAAACACTAGTTAAACTATGCCGTGGAATAAAATGTATAGCTCGAATGACAAGCCAACAACAACAGAAAACAGATAATTGCATTGATTTTTTTTCTCTCTCTCTTTTAAGCCTCAGCTTTTGCTATGCCGGCTTCGACGTATTGTACACTGGTTTTTATATTGTCAAAGTACACACACTGTATCATGTCTATACATGATTGGCCCTCCCCGGGATTTGAACCTGTGATCTCTCAGTTAGAGAATCGAGACTATATCCATTAGTCTACGAAGGAGGACTACTAGATTGCAGTTAAAGAGATAAAGAACAAAAAGTACCAACATCAAACTTCAGAGAAATTATTAAACTTCAATAATGAAGCAATAATGTAGTGTGCTTTTTTGTTTGTTAATTTATCATTTGTTAAAATGTTGTTTGTTTATGTAAATCTTAAGTATCTTATATCAAAATACTCAGTATATCTATCCAAGTGTAATGAAATACAGATTCTGTGATAAACTGTATTCAAATGCCAATAAATCGAATATTAAACAATCTTGATTAAAAGACTCCACAAAACATTAGCCAATTCTAGGGTAAATTGATTATAATAAACACTTTAAAGTAAAAACAATCCAAACCCACTGGCATACCCCCGGGAATCAAACCCATGATACCCTCGGTTAAAGAGAGTTTGAACAAACTTTTATGATCTACTAAATATGTTTAGTTTTGATATAATATAAGATATGAAACAGGATTTTTCCGGACATTTGCCATCGTTCAGTGAAACAAGAAATCAGTAACACTACGTTTCGAGATCTTCACTGAACGATGGCAAATGTCCGGAAAAATCGTTTCCTTAACAATCCTTCCATCGTCAAAAATAACCTTCAAAGAAAGAATAAGATATAAGTTTAGTTAGTTTAAAAAAACTGTTTCTGATAAAAAAAAATCATATTACATGATATATTTTTGTTCAAAAAACTATTTTTAGCATTAATCTATGGTGTAAAAACCATTCCAATATTCACAGTAACCCCAGAACATACTTATTGGCAAATAAAATTCATTTTAGCATAACTGATTGTTTTATTGTGTAATTCAGCGATCGGGGCTAACTTTTGTATTGCAATTTTACACTGTAGTGTATTGTGCAAGCAATTGACATTGTGTAGATGACATCATCAACATATCAGGTGTCAGTTCCCTTATCCCCTTATCTTGTTGTTAACTCTGATTTCAGTAAAGTATGTCATAAATGGTTAATTTCTTTCAGGTAAGTACTAATCGGTGATGTAATTAGGAGAAAGAGCACACAGTACTAAGGGAATGGAATAAATCTAAATTTAAATCAAATATATAAGCCCGATTTGAATTAAAACACTTAACTGTTGCATTTCCAACAAGTTGAATTGCTCTTAGGTTAAACACATTTTTTAAATTTTGTAGAGCTCTTAAAACCCACCACCTCTTAGTTAGGCCACTGTTCAAAATTCATACTTGAATTATTTATGTATCATCAATACAATTTCATACCAATATAAATCATAATTGTGCAAGTGTTATCTAGTTGTGTGGAAAAAATAGTAGAATTTGTTAATAATAATAACATGTTTATTCCCTATTTTTAATACAAATTTTACAGCAGGAAATGTCTTAGTAAATAATATTCATATTAATAAAATTATCATATAGTAGAGATAACCTTACATTTATAAATACAGGAATCATCTATCCATCTCATTCTATTATTAGAGGAATATTTTGTTTAAAATATTCGTCGAAGGAGTAAATGTACTATATTAACTTTTTTTTAAATAAGTTATTAAATACTACACTTATTAATTTATAGAGTTTGTTGATTATTTTGCACATTATGTAGTAAATCTATTGTTCCAGTGTACTAAAAGAATGAACAGGATACAAAACAAAATTATGTCTTTTTTTATAGAAACTCTGGCAAGTATTTATAAACAAATCTTGATCTTTTACAAAATATTTTCAAATTTCAAAAATATACAAACTTGGGATGGTAACAGTGAATAACGGTTTAAAATGGTACTTAGGTTTTTTTACATTATTCAAAAAGTTCTCTTTTGTTTGATGAATATTCTATTATAATTTTGTAAATTTGTGCTGCTCCATACAAGTAAACTATATTTCATTACACTCTGAAAATTAAAAAAATATACTGTTCTTATGATAATTGGTGAAAAGTAATTGATCTGAATCCTAAGCGTAAGCAATCAAATTCAATTTTTTTCTCTCAAAGTATTCAGTGTGGGAAGAAAAGCTCGGTTTGGTGGAACTTAGTGAAATATTCAACAGAAATGTTGCTCTCCACAGTCAACCAATTGACATACTACATTAACTAATAATATATTTTGATTCATTCAGTTTCAAACCATTGGTAAGAAACCAGTTGCACAACTCACCCAAGCACTCATAGTCACCATAATGCAGAGATTGCAAATCCCTCTCCATGATCACAGCCGATATGTAAGTTACAGTTTATTGTGTTGACACTGGAAGGAGATCAACCACAAAAGTAAGGAATAGAATTGGTCCAAGAATAGAGCCTTGAAAGCGTCCAGACTCACTTATTCTCCAGTCAAAGTATTACATGTTACCGAACTCTTATCTTTTTACTTTGGAATCTTAGATTAAAGTAGAATTAAAAAAGACTCTGGTAAACATCTCTTTGTTTTAAGTTAACCACAAAAATACTTTATTTAGGTATACAATGTTTAATTTATACAACCATTTAATATAATTCTCTAACTTGTAATTGAAATTAGTAATATCTAATTCAATCAGTACATGAAATATTTAAAATTATATATACACACTAATAAAAAATAAAATTCTAATTATCCTAATCTAAAACACTTATCAAATTCAGCAGGAAACATAGTTTAGTCAAATTTTGATTCAGATTGTAATCTTTGTTATAAATTGCTATATGTTCAAATTACTATTGCAAAAAGCTAATACATATGGTTTTATTTTATTTAGTGAAGTTTTCTAGCCACTTTTTACCTATGGTGCATTTTTACACATTAAACTCTCTAACACCCAACTGTTGCAGTGTTCTTATTCTACGACCCTAAGAAGGTGCCAGTGATGTACCACGAAGTCACTGCCGACCACAGGAGGATGTTCGAGGCCCTGAAGACAAGTGGATTACAGTGGGTTGCTGTCAACGCCGCCTACATCAGTGACCAACGTTCCACCGGTTACATCGTACAACACGACGCAAATCCGAGATACTCGACCGTTTCTAAATACGACCTGGCCCAGTTCTTCGTGGACAGTCTGACAAAGCCAGAACACTTCCAAAAAGCGGTTGGAATCGCCAGCAATCCTCGAAGATAACAGCAAACAATAGCTAGACAAAGTATTGAAAGACACAGCTATTAACTTTGATTAAATGAAAATTGCACTCTTTTCTTGAATATTTTGTAAATAAAAATGTTAAATTTGTCCAAAATAATGCTAGACGTAACGTATGCAATGGTGTAATGCCAATACGAAGAAAAATATTTGTTGTGGCTAAAAAGGTAAAAACTTTGAATGTGCCAAGGTGTTTATTTACCAGTACAAGTTCAATATGAAACATAAATAAAAATAATGCTTAAGTAAATGAAGATTTTTGTGATTAAATATTTTGTGGAGTGTAGTTTAGAAAAACCTTGGCGAACTTGGTTATAGAAGGCAGAATGTTGACATGCGTGCTAGTTTAAGTATGAATTAAGTAGACTATGTAAAATGAAATGTATATCGATGAAATGTATGTGATTGTAAGTAAAATAATGGAATCAAAATATACAAATTTCTGCCTTTATGTATTACATGTTGTATTTTGCTGTTTTCAAGCATTTATTAAGGTTCTGTAGAATTCCATTATGTTTATGATTGTGTTAAATTATTAGCCCTTAAACCACTCATCTACACACATATGATAGCTTAGTTTGACACAATAAGGGCAAGATTGTAGCCTGGAAAACATTTTGGGTGTCAAGACGACTGATATTTTTCTGTAGTGGACAGAAAGTAAGGCAAGTGCAGTCAACCGCTCATTCCCCATTTTGTTCCTTAAAAGGTTCTTGACCTGTTCTTGTTTCATTGTTGAGAGCGATCTTTTAGCAGTACATGTCAGTAATACTGAATTATTTAAATAATAATAAGTGCTGGCTGAAAAAAGGGGGACCCGGACCCCTTGCTGACTACGTCCTTGAATAAGGGTACTTTCAATTTTAGGTACAAAATAAATTATTTGATTTTATATCACATAAAAACATGATTTTTTTTTAATTCCCATTTTTATCAATAGGCCTACACGTCTTACTTTTACAATTATGAGTTTTAATGATTAATTTTTTTTAGTTTTAAGAACAATCAAGAGCATTTAGATTTCGGAAAAGTAAATTTAAATATATTTTCATTTAATTTTTATATATTCTGATACTACATCCATATTATATGTTTTAGAAACATAACAATTTCAGTAAATACCTTTGTATTTTATTTCACTAAAAATTTATATTTTACCAAAAAAAATTCCGGTTTCTGATTCATGAATAAACATTAACTTGATTCCCCATTTAAGTATGTTTTTAAATATTTTATTTTCAAATATATTTGAGATTTGTTTTTTCCTTTTAGAGTTTGGTAACCAACACTATTAGTTTCTTTAAAACCTACATGGGTTTAAACTTTATAGAGAAAATTTAATTTAATTTGTTACCACAAACTGTCCTTACTTTGTACCTTCAATACAAAACTAATGCTAACATAAAATATCATGGGAAATTTCCTATATATTTCAGACATTGGATTAATTTATTATCAACCCACGACCTAAACTTTCTATTCCGCCACTCCCAATGACATACTAGAAAACATAGATTGAGTGAAATTTCAAACAGAAATATTTGAATTAATAGACATGCAATGGATAATCAATAGTGGTGTTAAAATAAAAGACATGACCAACAGTGTTTTGTTAGTGGGGTCTTCTCTAATCTTCAGGACGTTTTACGTTTCATAAATCACAAGTTATGTCTAGAAAAGTAGTGCCTTGGAATATAGAGGATTGATCACAGATTTTATCAAACGTAAGGCAAATGGTGCGATTTTAGTATACTACCATTCTAGAAAGAAAGTTCAGTACCAGCTATGTGAGCATAGCCATACTCAGGTTTGGCGGGCTCTGGGGAAGATATTTAGTCAGACACCACCACCACGCCATCTGTCGACATGGCCCCTTCAAATGGACATGTAACAGGTCCTGGCCCAGTAAATTTGTCCGGAAAACAGGTTTGAGTACGGTCATGCCCTAGCTACAGAATACATTCACTGCGACACTATTCGTGTAACAACATTAGGACAGCCGGGATAGTAGTAACCACAGTCAGTGTGTTACACTATGTTACATCTCTAGCTAGAGAATACCTTGTTAACACCTTCACTGCGACACTATTCGTGTAACAACATTAGGACAGCCGGGATAGTAGTTACCACAGTCAGTGTGTTACACTATGTTACATCTCTAGCTACAGAATACATTGTTAACACCTTCACTGCGACACTATTCGTGTAACAACATTAGGACAGCCGGGATAGTAGTAACCACAGTTAGTGTGTTACACTATGTTACATCTCTAGCTACAGAATACATTGTTAACACCTTCACTGCGACACTATTCGTGTAACAACATTAGGACAGCCGGGATAGTAGTAACCACAGTCAGTGTGTTACACTATGTTACATCTCTAGCTACAGAATACATTGTTAACACCTTCACTGCGACACTATTTGTGTAATAACATTAGGACAGCCGGGATAGTAGTAACCACAGTCAGTGTGTTACACTATGATACATCTCTAGCTACAGAATACATTGTTAACACCTTCACTGCGACACTATTCGTGTAATAACATTAGGACAGCCGGGATAGTAGTAACCACAGTCAGTGTGTTACACTATGATACATCTCTAACTAGAGAATACGTTGTTAACACCTTCACTGGTGTACTGACATTAGTACAGCAGCTTATACTTTCCTAGTATTATGGGATCGCGTCAAAAGTGATGTTTTAAAGTAAAGATTTTTATTTTACACTATCGTTGGTACAACTGAAGCACTCATATTTGCGCGGGAAAGAGAAGCGCGAGAGGGGGAGATGGCTCATCTAGTTATTGGAACTGCACCCAGGCTGCGCCACTAGTCAGTCCAAAATTATCTCGTGCTAGCCTTTGGGATATTACAACTTAACTGAATACTGAGATAATATTAATAAATTTGAATAATTATAATTATTCTTGAATAGTGTATGTATACTTCGTTTTTTTTTCCTGAAAACTAATTGTCTAGACAGAAAAATGTTCAATCAAGACTACAAAGTGTAAATTGTAATAGCTGATTTATACACTAAAAAATGAAATTTGAACACCTGGCTTTGAGAAGTTAGCTTAACTTACAGTCGAAAGTTAGCTTTCATTTGACTGTATGTTTCCTATAGATCATCCGAGTAGTAAGGACATGATTTGTAATATGCTTTTTGACACTTGCTTTCGGCTTTAAGCGCTGGGGCAGAGCGTACCCTTAAAGCCGAATATTTCCTGCTGTGGAGTAGATATTGCAAATTATTCATTGTTCAAAAATTATAGACTGTATAAGTTACAAGTTGCCTACACGTAGACAATAATTGTACTCTAAAAATGAACAGAATGAGGATTTTGCATGAAGAAAACTAAACTGATTATGTAGAACAGTTTTTGGAAAGTACAGACAGTGAAGTGGAAATGAATACAGAAATCCCAGTACATCAAGCATCTGAAGAACGACCGAGAGAAGAAACCCAGAGGGCAGGATTGCCAGAAGGAAATCAAATTAACATTCCTGTAGAATCTGAGATAGGCAAATATATGAAAATTAATTTGAAGTATTGAATAATCTAATAGGCATTAATGTAACTTTCACCTTAAAATATTTTCAGTTATTTTTCCAGATAATGAAGTTAAAAAAAAATGTAGTGTATACAAACCAACGGATTGATGTTGCAAGAGAGATATTAGTTCAAGAGCGAGACGCCCGTGTTACAATTAATAACCAAAATAAAAGCGTTGATTGGCATTATTTTTTTCTGGCGTTTGCAAAGCCTCCGACCAGAAAGAACATTTTAGATTTGTGGGCTGAAGATAGCACAGGTATCGATTTTTTTCAGATGTGCAATGAGTAGTAAACTATTTAGTTACATTTTTACTTTAGAGCTTTTGATGACAATAAAGATCGTTATCGGCGTGTAGAGATAGACAAATTGGCAAAAAATAGTCCTGTTCTAGATTATTTTGTTGAAAGATGCAAAAATGCATATTCACCTTGAATATGTCACTCTAGACGAAATGAACTAGGGAACTTTCCTTTCAGACAATATGTGTGTGTGTGTGTGTGTGTGTGTGTGTGTGTGTGTGTGTGTGTGTGTGTGTGTGTGTGTTAGAATTTTGCTTTTTGCTGTGCAAGAACGTACTAAAGAGTGAATCTTGAGGTTTACGTGAATAAACAGCCTCCAGGACCATATTCAATCAGTTATAGAGTTGCTGATATTGTAGAGAGAATTGTAGAATCAGTTGTAGGAACAGGACGTAATGTCACCTTGGACAATTGATTTACGACGATTCCTGTAGCATAACACTTAAGAAATGATCACAGATTAACAGTTGTACGTACAGAAAGGATAAGAGGGAACTGCCTTTGATTTTCAGTGATACTACAGAACTACTCGTAACCAACAGCATATTTTGTATTTCGACCACAGCTCACAACAGTGCGCTACAAAGAAAGAAAGAACAACAATGTCCTTTTGCTGTCAACCTTTCATGAAAATTGTAGTATTGACCCCAATTCTGGAAATGCATCAAAACCAGACATTCTAACGTTTTGCAACATGACCAAAGGTGTTATGGTGGTGTTGGTGCTGGTGGTGGTGAAATGAAATGAAAAATGACTTTATTAGAGGCGAAGTTAGGACGAACCGGTGGTGGTGGTGGACGAACCGAAAATTGCTAATTCAGTTTCCCGAATAATTAACGATTTCCCTTTCTTTACTCAACATTGCGCGAATTAATTCTTTTGACATATTTAAGGCAGTGTCACTAGACAACATAGAAAGGAGGACCTACTTCTAAGAGTTAGCATGGAGCTGGTGTGTTGACCAAATTAGATCAAGAGCCTCTCTAAAATAGACGCCTAGGGGCACTAAAACTATTATAAGACAGATTCTAAAAGCAAAAGTTGAAGATATTTCACAAACAGAAAACCCAAGGCAAGTTGTAAGAAATGTAATTGGCCGCTGTAGGTTTTGTGATCGAAAAATAACAGGAAAACTAAAAAACACAGTGCAATGCCAGTGGTGTTTACTGTAATTGTGTCGTAAAAATACAAACACGTTCTGTATAACTGTTGTGAAGATGATTAAAACGAGGAATTAGACAGTGACTAGTAGAGAGCCTAAAAAGTGGCACGCCGCAAAAATAATATTGAATGTTATTTGAACTAATTATAATAGAGTGAATTCTTTAGCTTCAAAACTTGTTTTTTTATTGTATTGCAATATACTGTACATTTCAATCATTACTGTGCGTTTCTAACAATTTTTATAATTTCCAATTACAACTAATGTGTTTTAACTAGTGATATTACTAACAATTTCAAAATTCGTCATAGGCCTAAGATTTTTTTTTTTTTTTTTCTTAAATATAGTTTGTTATAATGTTCGATTATAATATATCTAAAATTGTAAAGGTTTTGTATTGTATATTGTCAATTGTATTATAAAGCTAGGGAAAATATTTTGATTAACATATTGTAACAGCTTTTTTTATTGCGTATTATTCCCTAAGACGCGATCCAAAAACTGCAAACTTCCACTGGCGGTTAATGTAAGTGAGAGATGAGATTATTAGCTGCATTTCAGTGATCAGGTGAGAACAACTAAATGCAGCCTTCAAATAAGATACCATATATTTTTGTTACACAACAGTAACCCAAATATAATATCTGCGTTGATTTATTTTATATTATAAAATACTGCAGTTAAATCCGCAACCGGGAGCATATTAATAAAAGGTTATTAGTTTTGTTGTGCTTGCATTTACATCATACGGTATACATCTTATTGATATATGTACTAAAATTTAAATACTTCCTAACTTTAGAAAAGTCATTAAAGGCTTTTGTTTTTATTATAAATACCAATAATCATTTGCATTAGAGAAAGTATTAACAACAATAGCGCATCTACTGGATTTTGTCCAAACTAATCTGTGTAGTGGACAAGAACTGAACTACAAGAATTGTTCGCCTGGTGGCCAACAGTAAAACTAATTCTTTTAATGTTAAAAGCATAACTAGACTACGTACTAAAGATCATAAGAATTTATTTAGCTGATTGTATGATTAAAATAAGAGTGAGTTTAATGTATAACTTGTTTTGTTGCGTGTATTAATAGTTATAGTCAATTTATTTAAAAGTATTGTATAAAGGAATTTTAAAACGTCGTTTTCGTGAATTCTTTACGGTACTATAGGATGCTTCCTATATTGTTTAATTATTTATAGGAATATTTTTATTTTTATTAAGAGAATTGTAAATTTATAATATAAGTGAACTGTAAAAATTGTGATCCTTTCCAGCAGTGCTGAATTTCTTGTTGATTCGGGTTCGAGGAATGCCTAGAAGCTTCCTTTTGTCTCTAGGTATTGGCCATAAGATACAGATCTGGGTTGGATAGGTGTGACGACCCCAGCATATAGTTCTAAGACCAGACCGGTAACATCGTATGCGGTCTTAATCAGCCAATTTAAAGTATTAAATTATCAGTAATATATTTTATTTTTATTCAGCATAACATCTAATTGTAGTAACGAGTAATGAATATATGCAGTCAGACTTATTAGGTTAAGCAGTGCAGGTGGAGAAGATATATAGTTTAATTCAGCACATGAATTGTAAGTCCAAGTCTGTCAGCAGTAAGCCTGGTAACTTTCCATACCCAGAGCAGCTGCGCAGTTACTGGGTGGTAAACAGGCAGGAATTTGCTGAGGTAGCGTCTGGAACAACGCTGCTCCCTGGAGTTCGTTGTTCTGAGTCGCAGTCGTGCCGGGGTTTTAAACGCGTCAAGCTCGCGTAAAATCGCTCTCTCTCCCGTTCTAAATTTGTAATTGTTCAACTGATTCTAAATTATGCAATAAAATTCAAATTGTTTTCGCAATAAACTAAATTGTTTTATTTGGCCAACCGAGGAGAGAATTTTTATTACAGCAACCTGGGCTAGTTTCCATCACCGTGTCCGAATTAGAACCCGAGAACATTTAAAATTAAAATACGTGTGGTCGTCACGCCACATAGGTACCATCCAGTTCAGACATTGTGTTTGATCAATTTTGATTCGCCAACGTTAGGTTGGTGGGAGGTACTTCGAGAGCCTTCCGGTTGATTCAAGTGGGTTTTCAGGGAAGTCTTTGCTGTGTGCTCAGAGAGAGAAGTTCGTGGTAGAAGTGATTAGCCTACTCTTGCCGTGTAGATATTTCGGTAGGAAGGTTGAGTTTTAAAATTAAATTCTTTTCAAAATTTAAAGTTTGTATTTTCAATTGATTAATCTATAACAGTTATTTTTGGTTGGTGAAGTCTTCTGGAAATATGTGAGGTACTGTGAAAAGTTAGAATTTAACATTTAAATAGAAAATTGCTTGATGATATTTTCCTGTTCAAGTTGGTTAAATCAGGATTAGCGTGGTGATAAAGAAAATTTATTTTATTTTCGGAGATTCTTTATATAGGTACACCACAAGTTCCTAAATTTAATATTCAAAGGCAAGCAGATTATTCTGGGTGATTCGATAATCTTGTAAATTGGAAATTTACAGGAAATAAGTACTTTGTAATTGATACAACTTTGAGTTTAACTGGTTGGACATTGTCTTTGTTCCTATATTAATTATTAATATTACCTTAATTTGTTTGATTTTTATTTTGAGAAGAAGTCTCATTTTATTATTTGTTTCATTTTATATTTGAAGAAGATTATTTTATTTTGAAATTTAATTAAGATTTTTATTTTGAGTTTGTGTTGAAAATATTAGCACTGAGAAATTGAAGGACACAATTATTGAATGATTTGATTGATTGTTAATTTTAAGGCTGGACATGTGAACATTTGATGGCTTATAAATACGAAATAGTGAGAATAAATTTAAAGTAGAGAAGATAGCCTGGCGTTGGTCTATTATTGGTGTTGATTTTTATTAAAATTTCTATTAATTTATACTGAGTTTAATTATTGGATTCCATTGGAACTTGTGTATTGTTAAAATAAAGGGTTATTAGTTTACAACCCACTTGATCGCTCTTATACTAAAACAAAAAAGTTGTAATTGGTTTATAGAAATTAACCTTCCTATAGACACGTTACAGGTACGTTTAAGACTTTTGTTTTCTTCCACCAATATAAAGTATAAAATTATTGTTAAAATGTGACACGGACATCCGACATACACCTACTTGGAGCTAACATACGAGGTAAATGAGAAATTGTAATTTTCATACTTTAAATTTTAAAAGGTTGCCTGAAAAATGGTAACTTACTTAGTACAACAAATATTGAATGTTATTTGAACTAATTACAATAGAATGAATTTCTGAACTCTAAAAACTTGTGTTTTTTTCTTATTGTATTTCAATATACATTTCAATCATTACTGTGCGTTTCTAACTGTTTTTATGATTTCCGATTACAACTAATGTGTTTTAACTAGTGTTATTACTAACAATTTTAAAATTCGTCATAGGCCTAAGTTATGTTTTTTTTTTTTTCTTAAATATTGTCTGTTATAATGTTCTATTATAATATATCTAAAATTGTAAAGGTTTTGTATTGTATTTTGTCAATTGTATTAGAAAGCTAGGGAGAATATTTTTATTAACATATTGTAACAGCTATTTTTATTTCGTATTATTCCCTAAGACGCGGTCCAAAAACCGCAAACTTCCACTGGCGGTTAATGTAAGTGAGAGATGAGATTATTAGCTGCATTTCAGTGCTCAGGATGGTGAGAACAAATAAATGCAGCCTTCAAATAATTACATATTTTTGTTACACAACAGTAACCCAAATATAATTATCTGCGTTGATTTATTTTATATTATAAAATACTGCAGTTAAATCCGCAACCGGGAGCATATTAATAAAAGATTAATAGTCTTGTTGTGCTTGCATTTACATTATACGGTATACATCATATTGATATATGTACTAAACTGTAAATGCTTCCTCACTTTAGAAAAGTCATCAAAGGCTTTTGTTTTTATTATAAATACCAATAATCATTTGCATTAGAGAAAGTATTAACAACAATAGCGCATCTACTGGATTTTGTCCAAACTAATCTGTGTAGTGGACAAGAACTGAACTACGAGAATTCTCGCCTGGTGGCCAACTGTAAAACTAATTCTTGTAGTGTAAAAATCATGACTAGACTACGTACTAAAGATCATAAGAATTTATTAGCTGATTGTCATTGTATGATTAAAATAAGAGTTAATTTAATGTATAACTTGTTTTGGTGCGTGTATTAATAGTTATAGTTAATTTATTTAAAAGTATTGTATAAAGGAATTTCAAAACGTCGTTTTCGCGGATTCATTACGGTATTTTTAAGACTTGTTATCTTCCAATAATATAAAGTATAAAATTGTTGTTAAAATGTGACATGGACGTCCGACAAACACCTACTTGGAGTTAAAATACGAGGTAAATGAGAAATTGTAATTTTAATACTTTAAATTTATTGTTAGTAATATCACTAGTTAAAACACATTAGTTGTAATTGGAAATTATAAAAATAGTTAGAAACACACAGTAATGATTGAAATGTATATTGCAATACAATAAGAAAAAACACAAGTTTTTAGAGTTCAGAAATTCATTCTATTGTAATTAGTTCAAATAACATTCAATATTTGTTGTACTAAGTAAGTTACCATGTTTCAGGCAACCTTTTTAAATATTTTAAAATTCGTCATAGGCCTAAATTTTTTTTTCTAAGATATTGTTTGTTATAATGTTCGATTTTAATATATCTAAAATTGTAAAGTTTTTGTATTGTATATTGTCAATTGTATTAGAAAGCTAGGGAAAATATTTTGAGTAACATATTGTAACAGCTTTTTTTATTTCGTATTATTCCCTAAGACGCAGTCCAAAAACCGCAAACTTCCTCTGGCGGTTAATGTAAGTGAGAGATGAGATTATTAGCTGCATTTCAGTGCTCAGGTGAAAACAACTGAATGCAGCCTTCAAATAATACACTTCTTCTACACAACAGTATAAGAAAGTTACTGGGTTGATGTATTTTATATTATAAAATACTACAGTTACATCCGCAACTGGGAGCATATTAATAAAAGGTTATTAGTTTTGTTGTGCTTGCATTTACATCATACGGTATACATCATATTGATATATGTACTAAAATTTAAATACTTCCTCACTTTAGAAAAGTCATCAATGCCTTTTGTTTTTATTATAAATACCAATAATCATTTGTATTAGAGAAAGTATTAACAACAATAGCGCATCTACTGGATTTTGTCCAAACTAATCTGTGTAGTGGACAAGAACTGAACTACAAGAATTGTTCGCCTGGTGGCCAACGGTAAAACTAATTATTTTAATGTTAAAAGCATAACTAGACTACGTACTACTGTAAAGATCATAAGAATTTATTTAGCTGATGGTATGATTAAAATAAGAGTTAATTTAATGTATATCTTGTTTTGGTGCGTGTATTAATAGTTATAGTTAATTTATTTAAAAGTATTGTATAAAGGAATTTTAAAACGTCGTTTTCGTGAATTCTTGACGGTATGTTTAAGACTTTTGTTATCTTCTAATAATATAAAGTGTAAAATTATTGTTAAAATTTGACATGGACGTCCGACAAACAACTACTTGGAGCTAAAATACGAGGTAAATAAGAAACTGTAATTTTCATACTTTGAATTTCAAATCTAATTAAAGGCACAAGTTGAAGAGAATGTTAAAAAAAATAATCAGATCGTGTATAATGTCAGTGATCTAGCCTAATTATTAGTTAGCAGTAGTTGGCTAAAATTAGAAAAATATGTGTGTTCAATAAGTTAAAGTCGAGCACAAATCATATGTATTATAGATATACTACAGTAAAACTAACTATTCGACTTATTTTACTTAGTTTTCAATACTTATGTCTAACATAATTAAATTAACTAATAGCTGTGTTAACTAGTAACTACTGGTCAATATTTGTCAGTGTAGCCTACATCGCTCACTGTAATTTCAAACCTTCAAAAATATTAAGAGATTATATATAACCCGAGATGTTGAACAGTAGAAACATCCATCCTGTAGGAGCTACGTAAATGTAAGGTCCGAGGTAAATGCAACAGTTTCTCTCTAACTGTTTCACCAGTGTAGCTGTTGTATTCCGCCACATCATTCTGTAATAACTGTTAGTAATAATGGAAGCAAACAGGTCCGAGGTAAATGTAACAATTTCTCTCTAACTGTTTCACCAGTGTAGCTGTTGTATTCCGCCACATCTGTAATAACTGTTAGCAATAATGGAAGCAAATAGGTCCGAGGTAAATGTAACAGTTTCTCTCTAACTGTTTCACCAGTGTAGCTGTTGTATTCCGCCACATCATTCTGTAATAACTGTTAGCAATAATGGAAGCAAACAGGTCCGAGGTAAATGTAACAGTTTCTCTCTAACTGTTTCACCAGTGTAGCTGTTGTATTCCGCCACATATTTAATAACTGTTAGCAATAATGGATGCAAACAGGTCCGAGGTAAATGTAACAGTTTCTCTCTAACTGTTTCACTAGTGTAGCTGTTGTGTTCCGCCACATCTTTAATAACTGTTAGCAATAATAGAAGCAAACATGGACAGAATACTGTAGAGTAATGTATCGTAGTACCTTTCTTTGTTAACATTTAATTTAAATCGTCTGAGATCCTCTTTTAATAAATTTAATGTTTAACAAAATGAAAACAATTAGATGAACATTTTTAAACTTTAAAATACTTAATTTTGATTTATATTTGACTTTTTCGTTCAGTTTATATTGCATATACAGGTTTAAAACATACATCAAAAGCTCTTTTACTTTGCTATTTGATAAGTAGTTTTAATTATTTAAGTTAATTAATTAAAGAGGAACATATAATTCATGAAGAAACACATCCATAAAACTTTATACAATAAGGCAACAACAATAAATTTCTTCAAAGATCGGGATTTTCTAACGGATTAATATCATGAAGAAAAAGAATGTTCCTTGTTACAGTCATTTTTAGATATCGTTTATTGAGAAGATCACAAGTTTATGTTATATAAAATGTAAAAGTGTTTTATGTGCTTCTTTTTATGTTGCCTTATACATTCATCCATCCACACAAGCCAGTTTATAAAACATATAAAAGATATAAAATAAAATGTTCTCATTCAGCTTTAGTCGTCATTCATACTTTGAGAGTTCTTCATAGTCTTATTCAATGAGTTATTTTACATTTTGGGTTCCTGATTCCATTACTGTCTACATTAGTTAATATATAAACATTTTCTCTATTTACATATGCAATTACAACAAGCAATATTTCTTTTTTTTTCTTGGTATAATGCATTTGATAAAATATGATTTTTTTTTACCAATACTTTATCTTGTATTTAATTGGATTTAATTCATCATAATGTTTTTTTGTTAAATTTCTCTGCCTTTCTTATAAGATTTTCACGTACAAGTTTAATTTCATTCAAATACTAAAATTTATGCTCAACAAGAAATGTAATTAATTTATTTAGAAAGTTGTCAGGTTTTTTATTAAACCTATCTCACATGGCATGGCTTCAACAGTGTCCTGTACTGAGTTATTTAATATACATGTTTTAAATAGTAAAATATTCGGCCATTGAGTGCTTTTGTGACAATATATCCTACAACTGTATTTTCTTGTTTGTTTGTTTTTTTTCTTCTATTGAACTTTTTGGATGTACTATGATAAACTTTGATATTTAAATTGCTTTTAATGCTGCAGGGTCTTACTTAGCTTTGCGGGTCCCAGGAAAGATAGTTGGCCGTTCGTCGAGACGGTCCCTTCAAATAAACATGTAGCGGAGCCTCGGTAAAATTGTTCGAAAATTTCGGTCTGAGAACGAGCCTGTATACATGTTGGTACATTATTGAGTTGGAGTGGGTGAAACTTGTTGAGTGGGGTTTTAGGAAGTTTTAACATGAAGTAAATCCTTCTCTGTTCGCATGCCCGTATCTAGTAATTGTGCCCCCTGTGCCATCAGTCATTCGGTGCCCCCATTCCTACCTACTTCTTCTCATTATACGAGAGCCAACCCCTTACAGTCACACATACATTAATTTACACCTCACACATAAGGGACCACGCTATCATTTAAAATACATTTAACATGTTTTACCCCCTAGTGTTCTATAAGTTATGACATTCCTTCACTGTAAGTTGCAAAGTTTGCATAGTCAAACATGGAAATAAAAATCAGGATTTTTTTAATTTGGTCAATTTTATATGTACGGTATAAGATTTATAAACCAGATTATAGTTAAAAAATGTGTTGGATTTAAAAAGTTTCTCTTTGAATTTGAAGAAATTTCCTTTAGCTTGCTTAAGTAGTGGTTTTATCCTAGCTCACCTCTATGTGCGAAATCATCAATTATTAGATCAAAATCTAAACTGTTTGTTATGTCTGATTCCATGCGAAGCACTGCCGCACTAACAGCTCAAAATGTAATATATTGTAAATATTTGAAAACGGCTTCATAGCAATTAATTTTTAAGCTTCTTATTGTAGGTTCGAAATTTCCATGACAAATTTTTAGATATAAAAAACAACAGTTATTACGGCTTATTTTTGCAGTCCAGGGTGCGAACGGACCACACACGATCGTGGCAACACCGCCTCGGCAGTCTGGTGGTTTATGTGTTTCAATGATAGGCGGCGGCCGCGGTAAATAAAAAAAATGTGTCCAATGTCGATGTTAAAATTAAAATTTTAAAAATTAATTTAAAAAAATTAAAATAAAAATAGTGGTTTACAAAATTACAAGCTCAAGATAATAACTTTAAGAGCTCCATAACGTGACCAATGCCAAATGTTCTGAACTGCCCAGTCAAGAATAAAAGTTAAGATGGTAATTTGATCACTTGTAAGTTATTAGTATAATTCAAAAATTATAAAATTACACATTCGTAAACATAACGTAACATTATCACAAAAAGTGCTTGCTCCGCCGGGACTCGAACCCGGATGTCTCACGAAATTAAATTTGGCTAGGTATTGCCATTTATACAAATTTAATTAATGTAGTCCTCCTCCGTAGACTAATGGTTATAGTATCGGCTCTCTAACCGAGAGATCACGGATTCAAATCCCGGGGAGGTCCAACATGTACTTTGTACTTTAATAAAAAACCAGTGCACTTCGAAGCCGGCATAGCTGACGCTGAGGCTTAAATGAGGAAAAAAATTAATAATGTAAATAAAAGTCGTTTGACAGACATTTGGTATTCCGATCATTTATGTTAGTTTGGTTATTTAAACACATTTGTGACAGAAACGGCCAAAAACAAATTAATTGAATCGTAAAAAGTAAGGGCTCTGTGGTGTCGTAGTAGCGCACTCACTTGGCTAATGAGAGACCCGGGTTCGAGTCTCGGCGGAGCAAGTAGTTTTATGATTCAATGTTTATTGAAATTAAATTCCGCTATAGCCATTTATACAAATTTAATTAATCTAACTTTTATAAAATATTGGTCTTAATCGAGTTACAAGTATTAGAGCTAAAACCGGAACCTTTTTCACTGTTATCGAAATAAAAGTAGAAGTTACTTATGAAAATGATCTCTTTATGTGTGTAAAAGCAAAAATACAAAAGCTAAATATTATTGTAACTCTCACCACTGAAGCTCTATTGGTTAGTTTGTGGTTAACTTTCGAACTCGGGTATTTATGTTTTTTAGTACAACGGTAGTCACGGCGAATTCCCTGTAGAATTATATCTGTTGATATACACAAATGTATGTATTACGGTGCACCGCACTCATTCAGACTGTCTTGTAATGGCATGACATTATAATTAGAGTTATGCTTTGTAAAAATTGCGTTGCCCCTTCCAAATCTTGCCGCCATCTGCGTAAGCTTAGTACAGCGCGTGCCGAAATATGAGCCTGCTTGTTCGCCTTGACTGGTGAGGCTGGAACAGAAAAAACTCCTTCAACTACGATGGCATGAATGAATTGAATTGAATTGAATCCTCCCTCAGTCATGTCTCATTGGAAGAATGGGAGGCAAAAATCTATTCCAGCCTCTTCCTGTCAAAGCTGGCAGGGAACGGTATCCACTCATGTTTAGGCTTGCAATGACGTTCTATCATCTCATGGTGTGGAGATGAAAAACTTCCTTGAGGCGAAGTGTAAACAGGACTGTCTGATATTACAGCAATCCTTGCATGAGGTAGAGCACTGTTATAGTTTAAATTACATAGTGGTCTCTTTTTCATAAAGGAAACAAGATCTGCTTTAATTACCAATTGCGGAATTTCCTGCTTGTATGAGCCAGGGATGTTATAGACATAGGCGTTACAATGCCAGAGGATTTATCTTTAATGCCTATATAACTGACCATTGCAGTAGAGCTAATAGAATGCTGGAGCTTGCTATTCGTTTTACGAGGGGTATTAAAGTTTATCTACTGCGGCGTCCAGAGAATGTGTAATTTGGTCTGCAGACATTTGATAGTTTTCTTCTTTGACAGCCAAGGCGCGATTCGTAGAGGTACCGCCGACTTTTTCTCCAGACCTGCGTGTTGACATTCTTCCTACCTTCTTGTTCCTTACATACATATTTATACATTTATATATAGTACACGTATTGGGCCATCGTTGACACTATGCTTCTTTGGTGGTCCTATTTTGCCTTCACTAAATTCACTAAATTTTGTATTGTATTTAAATTGTTTATTTATCTATTGAGCTGTAAATGGTTGATCCGTTGGAAATAAAAAAGAAACTATTAATACTAGGAAACCTTAACTACTCTAGCAGTTATCTTTCGCTGTACATTGTAGATCTATCCATCAACCCGTTTAACCAAATAGATCACCCTTTATAGTGTTTAAGATTCATGGCGTTCCCCATGTCCAGATGTGACACAAGGTTTTGCTGTACCCCGTGTACGTTAAACTAAAATTTATCCAGCCATAAGTGAACCGTTATGGGGGAATTCCCCATATTTAAACACAATGAAAAATGTCTCTCAAAATTTCTCAGAAAACCGTATAGGTTTAAAGGGTTTAAGGGTTTCTTCAGCTTCTTGTCTTATTGAACAAAATACAAATTTGAAACAACTTTATTTTAATTATAATCTTAATGAAAGTTGCTATAATCGCACTTCATAATGTGTTTTAAATTAAAATTTAACTTTTTATTACCTATATAGATTATGAAGTGTTTTTTGTAATGATTGTGTTACACCTTAAAGATGACTTTTTATAAATATCCCCATTTAAATATTATTATACAATTACATTTTAATTACAGTAATTTTACCATACAGGCTGTTTCTTTTTTGTTTCAAGTTGACTTAAATTCTTGTTGAAACAAAGCTAAATGCAACGTAGAAACCTAATAATCATAAATAAGTAAATCCTAAATAGACACATATTAGGACGATCAGCGTTATTACATTTAAACTGCGCAAAAGCAATAAAACTAAGTTTTCGCTGAAAACATAAACTAGTATTTTTGTTAGGACTTTCATTCAATTCACCAAATAAACTAAACTTACAAAAGAGAATGAAAAACAACCTCATATTGTAATATTGCAATAAACTGCCATATTCCTAAATAGAGTACTAGCTGTTTGGCTCATTATTGTGCATTGTTTAAAGCGTTGACGTCATAGAGTATGTGCCTCTGGAAAAGACATATTTGGAATATAATATGAACAAACGAAGCAAAAATCTAAATGGTCTCAAAACATTTTTGTACTAATAATTATTTATGGATACAGGTTACAGTGTACATATGTGATTACTGGTAACAGTATTAAACTTACAAGACAAAATACGAGGGGCTTCGTGGTATAAATACTAAGCCCAAAAAGTAAAGAAAAATCAAGCAGACGATGGACGACACAGACCAAGGAGAAACAAAAAAAAATGTGAATTGTAAGTTTGTAAGATCAGTTGATTAATTGATTTAAGCCACTGTTCTACTGTGATATTTCTTTGATCAATCTTCATTCTTCAATTATTCACTTATCTAAGCGGCGGCGCTGCGTTTACACTAAGGGCCAAGATCATTGCCGGTGCATTAACTGCATTTTCGGGTGCATTAACCTGTTAAGACGAGAGCAATCAACACAGCTAGAGGTTGATTGTCATTCAGTTAAAAAGGTGTAGTGTTTAATTTATAAGGTATAAAAATGAATAAAATTGCAGTTTTTGGAGCAACAGGCCAGACTGGATTATGTGTCCTGAAATCAGCAATTGAAAAAGGTACGATACGATTTAGTTTGTAGCATATAAACTAAAAGTAACTCCCATTACAATGTAATAGAAAACAAAACAATATATTTCTGTCCATTAGATACAGAAAAAGTAGGCTAGCTTAATCTACTTTCAGTCATTAGCACCACAAAACAGAAAGAAGAGTGTCTATGCTTTGAAATTAACAACAAAGTGTAAGCAATCAGCAAATACAAAACAATCAATTCTTCTGAGCTGTCCAAAAAGTTGTGCAATGGCAAACAAGACCAAATAACATAGGGGAAAAGTCTTCACCATAAAGATAGAAACTGTGATCAAAATGACGAAAAAACCATCAAAGGGTAGGGTACGATAAGCGGACCCGGTTTTTTTATATCGAAATTGGCAAACAATATTACTTAATCATAACCATTGATATAATCAATCGATACTGATTAATTATTTTGAACCATTAACATATTCTACACCAACAGCTGTAAACACTTACAAATAATACTCGTAATGTAATATTTCAATATTTATAAGTAACATTTTATTATTAAAAATGACAGTCAATTTTAGAAAACTAAACGACATTGCTTTGAAAGATGATGACATGTTTTTTGTGACTTCAACATGTTGGACTTATCGTACCCTACCCAAATTACTAAATAAATAAAAAAAAAGGAATGAAGCAAAGTAATCCTATGTTCCTATCTACTATTTGTATAATGCTATATCAAACATAGTTTAGTTAAGTACATGTCATAAATGGATAAAACTGTAAATCCACAGCTTCTAATCACTGCCCGTATTTTTTGCTGTCAATCAAGTTTGTTTTATTCCCTCACCTTATATCAGAAACAAGATGTTCCAAGTTATTGCAAATATTACATTGAATAGTATAAAATCGTGTTGTTGAAAATTGAAGTAGTTGATAAAAATAGAAGATTCAATATATTAATCCATGTTTTTCATCTTTGCAACTCTTACAATCATCTAAAAAATTATTAAAACGTTATTTTGTAATATAGCCTAATTCAATAGTAAAACAAATTGAAGTTGACATAGCGCAATAATAATAGTTAAGTAGATAGGCTACTCTTATTTTATGTAAGTTACAGTTTATGTTCAAGAATTGTTGTAAAGTGACTTGTAGTCATTTTACTTCCATGTGTTATCATTATAAATTTACAAAACAATGTAATCCAACACGAAAATTATATAAATTAATTTAATTAAAATCAAATTAAAGTCATTTGAATCAAGGATTTTATGAATCAGTCTTAAGTAATTTTAAAAAATTATCTGTTTTAATAATAAATACAGTTTCAATCCGTGAACGTAATATTTGTTCTAAAAGTGATTTTCATCAAAATAAAAATTACTGTTAGCTTTTATGCCGTTTAAAGTCTTAAGGATTATCGTAGGTTAAACTACTTGCAGATCATCCCTGAATACTTAGCCTACTGTATATGGAGGAGAAGTGCAGTTATCTGGAGAGAATCCTTTCAACCATTTGTGGTTGAGAGTTGTTGAGACCCAGGAGGGAGCATACTCGTATAGAGGGTTTGCTTCTGATATCCTGTTCTAATTATTTTTTAGCTGTTGTGGTTCAGTTATGTTTTTGTTGGTTTGTGTCATACTAATTGGGTAGGGTACGATAAGCGGACCGGTTTTTTATATCGAAATTGGCAAACAATCTATATATATAAAAATGAAACTGTTCGTGTGTAACAGCATCACTCACAAACGGCTGGACGGATTCGCCTAATTTTTTTTTTAAATTTGTTCGTCTTGATCTGTAGAAGGTTATAGGATACTTTTTATCCCTTTCCCGATTCAGGATTCCGCCCCACTGGTTACAGAAATACCCGTAAGAAATGCATTGCAGCAAACATATGTTATTAAGTGAAAGAGTCTTTTCAAATTTTTAATCAGCTGTTCTTTGTAAACATATATAATGCGACAAAAAATATATTTATATATAAATTTCTTTACACTTATAGTTTTAAAGCATAGAGTAAGCTTAAGAGAAACGACAAATTTTGTTTAAACTGTTTCTGCAATCATAATATATAAAAATGAATGTTTGTGTGTTTGTCCTTTATAGACTCAGAAACTATTGGACCGATCACTATGAAAATTTGTATTTTTCTATGTAGAAGGTTTATACGCAATGCCCATTGATGTAACTAACCACCAGGCTGTACTGCAAGATATAAAAGTTATCAAAGCGCCTGCACATTATAAACTGCAATTACAACACAGTAGTTACGTATATTAAAATATCCAAACACTATTTGAAGGCAAAGAAATATACGGGCAAAGCTTAAGAGACGCGTGCGAAGCCGCGGGAAACAGCTAGTATTACTTAATCATAACCATCGATATAATCAATCGATACTGATTAATTATTTTGAATTATTAACTTAAATAGTCTATATCAACAGCTGTAAACACTTTAAAATAATACACGTAGGGTAATATTTCAATTTTACATAAGTAATTTTTTAATGATTAAAAATGGCAGTCAATTTTAGAAAACTACACAACATTGCTTTGAAAGATGATTTAAGACATAAATAAAATATATTGTTTTTGTGGCTTCAACATGTTGGACTCGTACTGAAAACCCCATTATGTGAAATTTGTGGGAAAGAAACAACTGTAACTGTGAGAGGAGCTAATATGGTCGTCTTCAGTTTTACCTAATTTTTGTTATAATAATTTGTTTGATCACTGTAAATATTAAATTCATATTTTAATTTGAAACATATGATTGTTATTGAGGACTATAGATACTTTTATATCGATTGATAGTCTAGGATTTGAGATGCGAATATTAGGTATCGAAGACTACATTCTTACTAATTTATCTATTATCATTATCTCTACTAATTTATATAATAAATTAATTCTTTTAGTTTAATATTTTAGATAATCTACATTGTTATCTGTTGATAAATATCATGGAATCATGAATAGGCAATAGTAATCATGTACAATTAATAGGAATGTCATCAAATCAATAAATTAAAGTAGTACAATAAGACAGACTTGGTAATGGTAGCTCAAAATATTCTATTATTATTTAGTTTAATGGGTAGACATATAAATAAACGATTTTATCAACCAATAGCGATAGCACAATCCTGAATACACCAGAATTTGGTAATATTCATTTTTCAAATGTATGCAATCAAAATCTAAACATTTTCAGTGACTAATAATATTTATTTACTTGTATTGTTTTTGTTGGATATTCCAGGAGTGAAAATCCGAGCACTGATAAGAGATCTCTCAAAGTTGCCTACAGAATACGAAGGGAAGATTGATATAGTACAAGGTGACGTTCTGAACGTAGAAGATGTGAAGAAGACGTTAGAAGGCCAAGATGCTGTGATTGTGGTTTTGGGAACTCGAAATGATCTTGGTATGTAGAACGCTCTTTGTCTTGAATAATCTCAGATTCTTCCACATCAGAAATTGTAATTAAACAAAAACACCCTATTGAAAACAGTTGAAATCGTATTTTGAGAACATATACAGAGCTAGATCTGTTTATAATTTTTAACCCGCCCTTCTAAATAAAATATTTGTGATGTCAGTATTAACACTTTTTAAATTTACATTCTTGCATGTTAACCCTTTTAGCCCCGGCGTCCGATATATCGGACAGAGGTGGTCTAGCTAAAATGCCCAACGTCCGATATACCGGACGTCTCGAGAAATTTAATGTAGCTGGCTAATAATATGTCCAAATGCCATCACTTTCGGTATAGTAGTCGGTGAAGAAACGGACTACATGCAAAAACAATAAACCTTCCAATTGGCATCGTATTTCGTCGTCATTGAGCGTAGTTTATTTGTCGATGTCAGTTGTCAGACGACTTCAGTTGCATTGTTGTTGTATGCTGACTTATAACCTCAATTAGTTTGCGTGATTGAAAGCGGTTGTTTTTCGTGTGATTTATTGTATTATTAGTAAAAAAAACATTAGTAAACGTCGTAGAGAAAAGTTACCAGTGAGTGAAAACACTTTGATAAACACTGGTACTTTGGCATTATACGGACCACACCCATACATGAATCGTTATTTGACATTTTGCTTCTACTGATTACTAGATTAGCGTAGAACAATATTTCGTCAATATAAAACAGGAATTGTCTTATCGCAAACCCCTCCCCATCCTCAGACAGAGGTCAAAGTCGAGCGGTCTCGTAGATAAGTGATTGCAGAGTCCCGCCGCGCGGCCTGCCGTAATCGGGATTCTCGAGAAAGATAAGATAACAGCGACAAAAATACCGATCACAATACCTGGAAATTCTTGTTGATTAATGGAATGTTAGTTCTGTTACTCAACTACATCGTTTTATAACGTTCTAAGTTCATTGAAAAAGGTTTAAGCGTTGGGGGCTTATAACGGAATCTTACCCCATTCCCAAAGTACCATAAAATGTATATATTGTAAATATTATTTCTTTTACTTTTTTGAAAAATTAAACAAGTTTTAGTCGTACAAACCATTACAATTAGTTTGTGTTATTTTACAATTGTTATTATTTCAAAAGTGCAAAAACAAGTAAACATATCTGTATACTTCTACTGACGTGTATGTGGAAATATGAAGAAGTGCTTATGCAGCAATACAATTAATTGGATATATCTCCTGCATTTATCAAGGAAAGTTCTTAAAAATTTTGTGTGTGTAGTAAGAAATATGTGTACAACAAAATTGCTTCATTTTTCAGGGGCTACAATTTTTTTTTCTACCGTTTATGTATGTCCAAACTATAAAAAAATAAAAAAAATTAAAAAAAATTTATGTATAAATACGCTAAAAAAAAAACAAATCATTCTGTAAAAGTACTTTTTAACTATTACATCTAAGAGTACACTTATTTTTTAACAATTTAAAACAAAAACCTAAAAATTATCTTCAAAAATAAGAAAACTAAATGAATTTTCCCTCAATTCTGCACTACGGTCCCTTATCGCCATGGGCTTTCTGGCAAGTCCATGGAAAAAATGGCTGGGGTTAAAAGGGTTAAATAAAGTAGAAAGAGCTATTAGTTGAACAGTATTGGTTTTTTGTTATTATTACTGAATTAAACATTGATGAAAATACCAGATTTTCAACCTCATAACAAGAGTTAATAAACCCCATGCGATTTCTCGGTGGCTGGGCTTTTTACACATAAATAATATTCATCCAGAAATAATTTGGTTACCTTTTCTACCACTTCAAAATTGTGTGACTGCTTCTCAGAAAATTAAGTAAAAACAAATTCAACTATGGAGTCTGATTTTCTTTTCAGAAACGTTTTTGAATTCTAAAATTTAAATAAGTTAAATAGAGTTCAGATTAATATTGTTTATTTGCATTGTTAAGTTCATTTTTATCATCCATTTTATTTTATATTCAAAAGTATATTTTCAACATTTAATCTCTTAAGCACTTTTGTAGATTTTTTTCAAATAATTAAGAAAAGTACATTTTGAAGTAGAATAAAATATATAAGGGTTTTAAGAAGATAAAGGAATTATTAGGAAAGCATAGATGATCGACATTTTGGATAGAAGACCTTATCCATTGTGCATGAAAATGATTTTAATGTAGGTAAACTGTTGTGGATTTTACTATTCTGCGCCGAAATGTCCTTTTTCTTCATACCAAATTTGATTAATCTTTTCATACTGACTGGTACAAGCTCCAGCTTTATTACTCTTTCTGAAATATAATAGTAATCTAACTGTATGTCTTCTTTTCACTGAAAATATATAGAGAATTTTCTTTTTTCACAGATATATTTTTCCCCATGAATTTTTTCCAACATCCTTTAGATTCGTTTTTAAACACTCCTGAAAATATTTACTTCATGAAATATAAGTAAATATTTCACTGCCTTGGTGGTGTTGTACTGGTAAAAAAATGGATCGTTCAGTTTCAATATTTCTACACATGGTATTTATTAGTTGGCTGAAAAAGTTCTTTCGACATTGAATTCTTCCACTTTACATCTGGTGATTATTTGAGTTTATATTGCCACACTGCTGGGCCTACTGTAAATACTAATATTGCTACAGTATTCAGTACAGCAATTATCAAGTCTATTATTCACATAAAACAGAGGATTTTCCAGGTGGTTTTCATCTAACTTATCACTTTTGCTTCAAAGGACGCATTCATATTTAGACAGTGGATATTGATCCATGATGGATATGAAGTCCATCCACGTTTAAGGTTGGAAGCAAAGGTCACTGTAGAAAGGTTCATACTAGAAAGTTACAATTGACCTTATCAACTTTGTGAAATATTTAACCAGATTTTGGAAAGATTGGTTCTTCTTTGGTTTCAGCCATTCATTTACATGAAACACTTGTTCGTTTGGATGTTGATGATGGTTTAAGTTTCATGCTGCAATTGTAGTGGCATAATTATGTAATGTTTTCATTTAAGTTGTTGTGAAATTCATTGATTTTGTTTTGTGTTCAGGTCCAACAACAGTGATGTCGGAGGGGTTAAAAAATATACTTGCAGGAATGAAAGCACTGAATATCAATGTTGTCTCTGTGTGTCTCTCAGGTATGTTTCATATCTTTATACTTAACTTGTCAGTTTGATTTGTAAATGTAATATTTACAAGGGTGACATATTTTACTGGTTGATATTAACTGATTTATAAAAGAGATTTTCTTGTGAGTTTTCATGTGCACGGTTTCGGCTCAGTCAGATAATATGTTTCTGTCAAAAATGTAATTTATGAAGATTTATGGCTTAGCATGTAAAACTTGAATAATGAAACCACATAAATGGTGTTACTAAAACCCTTTACATGATAGTATTTCATTTGTTAAATTTCACCTTGGCAACAAAACTTTTGTGGCGATTTACAGTTTTGTTAACCTAATCTCGACAATATCTTAATTTGCAAACAATGAGTCCGTAACATTTATTTCAATTGGAAAGTAATCGTACAGGTGCAATATCCTCATGGTGTGATTACTTTTGGTTTTAATCTAGGATTTATTAAAATCAAATCTTAAAAAAAGAGCTGGTAGTAAAATTTTGTATTTGCTTTTTTTAAGATTTGTTGTTTGCATTGTAGCTTTGTAACCTTAGGCAAACCAAAATTTATGATCACTTCTTATTTGTTTTCTTTCCTTTACTTTATTTAAAACCAGAGAATATAAATGTCATTTTAAATGATAAGGCAATTTAAAAGAACACAATACTCTGAAGTTTTCATTTGCCACAAGTTAAAAACAATATTAATCTGTGATTTTGAGTAAAAGAGTTTTTGTTTATAAAAATTATTTTTTAGGTATTAATATCATAATAATTGTTTAGATCATATTTTTATAAGATGTAAAGATTTATCGTGTTGTATTACTACAGTGTTTGACATTAATTTTAACAGTTCACTGCCTGCTTGGTTTAAAAATTTTTCAAACAATAAACATAGTTATTATCCAAACATAAACAAAAATAACCTTCCCAATGAAATATTTTCTACTGATTATGTTTTATTAAAAAGAAACCTAAATGAAATGTCTTTTGAGAATATTTTTATGAATACTGATGTAAATATATGTTTTAACACTTTCCATGATATTTTCAGTAATATTATAAATAGTTGTAAGAGGTCTAGAAGTATATATGAAAAGCTGTGCAGGGCTAAAAAATTGAGTCCATGGATTAATGCGACAATTCTGTCAAAACTGAATAAAAAAAACTCTTATATAAAATACTAAAACAAAGATTGTATGATCGGAACTATATAAATTATTTTAATTGTTTTTGTGAACAAGAAATAAATGAAACAAAACATGCTTACTTTGCACAAAAACTTTTGTCTTTAATAAAAATGATTCAGCAGAAAAATGGAAAATAATAAATAGTTTAATAGGAGTAAATAAAAGTAAAAA
The DNA here is from genome assembly GCF_021130785.1 of Homalodisca vitripennis. Classification (NCBI taxonomy): domain Eukaryota; kingdom Metazoa; phylum Arthropoda; class Insecta; order Hemiptera; family Cicadellidae; genus Homalodisca; species Homalodisca vitripennis. Next base: position 225,961,096 of record NC_060207.1, read on the forward strand.
TATTGACCAAGTGGAGCTAGGTAACTGGAGCTACATAACAAAGAACTGATAACAGAGCCCATGAGGTAAACAACTACTTTATCAAGGTACAGTCAGTTCAAGAAAATGTTGGTACGAGTCAGACTTTCCACCTCAACCATACACTATCTTCTTCTTATGTATACCAACTACAGAGAATGAAGTGTTGGAAGTAATAAGAGGTTTTAAAACAAGAAGTCTAGCGGTTTTGATAATATAAATACTAATTTGATTAAGCTAGTAGCAGACGTTATATCACCGGTTTTCATCATATATAATTAATTTGAGTTTTCACTCTGGGGTATTTCCTGACTAACTAAAAACAAGTGTAGTAGTCCCTATTTTCAAAAAAGGAATTTAAATAAAATTAGACAATCTACGTCCTATTAGTTTGTTATCTGATTTTTCTAATATGTTTGAAAAATTAATGAAAGTTAAGCTTATTAACTATTTGAACAGTATATCTTTTTTTAGTGAAGATCAATATGGTTTTAGAAAAGGCAAAAATAGAGAAGATGCTTTAATAAATGTAACGGATCTGATTTATAGCAGTTTAAACAGTGGAAATAAGGCCACGGGCTTGTTTATTGACTTTAAGAAGGCTTTTGATTTGGTAAATCACAGATTGACTTACAAAACAATGACTTGCCATTATCTGTGTGACCTTAACTACAGTGACTGTGTACCTTTGACATATTGTGTAACCACTAAGTCTTTTTGTCAAACATAAGCATGTATTAAGCAAATATTCAAAGGAAAGGTTGCTTAATTTATTTCTTAATCAAACAAATATATTTCAAAGTGTTTTAACCATAACTAACACATTGATATGGGAAAATTTTAATTTGCAGTAATATTTAAAGAAAATCTGAAAACATTGTAGTTATTTATAGTTTTTACTACTGTTTAAGTAGAATCATTCTATAAACACGATCACCAGAAATCAGCATTAAAATGAACTTATCAAGAAAAGAACTGAAACAGTTTGTGTTTCTCAATTGGTATTTCCTTAAAAAGTTATTTTGCTTTTTAATTACTCTTGTTTTTTTTTCTTTAAACATTCAACAATTTTCATTATAACACTTTTATTTTTTTTTTGCAGTTGGTGTAGTATTCTTTTAAGAAATGTAGTTATTCATAGAATGGTTAATGCCTTTTGAATTTAAAATACTGTAAGTATGATTCATTCTTAGAAATGATTCATATAATCCAAAAATATTAAAGGACCTAACATTTAATATTGGCTTCATTTGGGGTTGTAAAGGGGCTTTTAATAACGTTTGTTAGTGTACCATTTCTATTGCACCTATAATAATCAGGATTCGCTTCCCATTGTTGCAGCATTCCTGTTCAGGAAGCCTGAGGAAGTCCCGCCCATGTTCCACGAAGTCAATGCTGACCACATGAGGATGTTCAATGTGATGAAGGCTTCCGACCTCCAGTGGATCGCAGTGTACGCCCCTCACATCGCAGACGAACCCCCGACAGGGTACATCACCAAGCATGATGAGCCACCCAACCACAGAATCATCTCCAAGTATGACTTGGGCCAGTTCTTCTTGGATAGTGTGTCGATGCCGAACATTACCAGAAGATCGTTGGACTGGCTAGTAACCCCAAAAAGTAGTCTAATCTACGCAAACTATGTTAGAGATTCAGTGATCAAATGCCTCTTTACAGTTTATATTATTGTTGCGGAAAAATTCGAATTTATATATTATAAAAAATAGAATATGCTCATTTGTGGTCTGTGGATACTCCAGTAAACACACGTGTTTTTATAAAATTAATGTTTGACTATTTTGCATTTTCAAGGATAGTAATGACCAGTATATTGCAGTTTTTAGGGTTCTATCAGATACTTGGAGTGGAGAATACTATATTATGTAGTATAATAAATTCTTGATGATACAGGGTAATTGAGGAGATGATGATCCATAACCACGGCTGACCCAGGATTATGTCAGTCAAAGCACATAAAAATGTAACAAGCACAAAACCAACAATTTGAATTAAACAATAATTATACATTCCAAATCAGTCAAAGTTAATTGTAACACAATGTACCAAGGAAAGCCTTGTAAATCACCATTCCAAGAAGAATGATCAAATTCAATCTTTTTTAGTTATTTCTAAATAAAGATTCCTAAATTTATCCCACTTTTATGATCTCTCCTTGAGCAATATATGCCACCCAAAATAAGAAATTTGATTAGTTAAGAAGAAAGATGGGTAACTGGGAAAGAAAACAAACTTGCACAACCCCGGATTTCTGATCCTTATCTCACCTTCATGTACAATTTCAAGATATTGTTAATTTACAAAGGTTGATTCATCCTGAGATAATGGGGAAAGGACCAGAGACTAGTTACTTTATTTAGTAGTTTTAACTATTACTAGAAACGGTTTACACCAAAGAATCAATTGCTTTCCCTACAAATGAAAATCGCTTTTTATTTAAAAAGGGCAAGTTATGAATTTAATTCATTTTCCACGATATATGAGTATAAAGTGTACATTCTTTGTAACAGCACAAATATTATAATTATTTTATCTTTTTTTATCATTATCATTCTTTTGTTGTGCCTTATGTTAGATTGAACAATCAAGTCTACATTTATTTTAATTGCAAGTTTAATATATGTTAAATATATAAATATTTAAGACTGCCACAGCTATAAATTTAGTATTAAATAATATGAATAAATGTATACATAATTATTAATTCTTTCGTATTGTTCTACCTTTACTTCATTATATAGTAAATGTTATTAATGTTTGTCAGTGCTAATACAATACTTGTTTATTGGTTATGTTTGCCATTTTTGTACCATTAAAAGGTTTAGGAAGTATATGTGATTAATTTAAATGTGTAAGTTGCTATACGATTGAAATATTATGATAGTCATACAGAGTCTATAAGTGAAATATATTTTTAAAAGAACTGTTTTTTATAGCTGAAACAAATAAAACGAAATTAGTGACTGTTATTTTCTGTAGTTCTTCCTTTCTTTCCCATTTTAAAATTTTATATGCATATATGAGAGTTGTTGGGCTTTATGAAATGTATTAATTAATTATGAAAATCGGTAATGCAATCAAAGAGTTTAATAAGACAACAGAACCACATAACAAGAAGTTTGGTAAAACAGTAATTATATGTTAGTGCAAGTTGTGCTATTACACTATATTGCAACAAAATATCACAAGTTCTGGAAAAGACAGTTTATTCTTAGCACAATGTAAACCCTTAAATTTTATTTTATTCCAACAAAGCAGCAGAGAATTAGCAAGTTTTTTGCAGAGCTACTTTACTGTAATATTCATATTGTTTCAAAAGTCAAACTTAAGTTTGTGCCTCTGTCATAAGAAATGATATTGTACCGATTAAACAAAAATGGTTAGTAAATAGCCTATAGTTACTTCAAATGATAAGATTTCAGTGTTTGTAATCTGTAACCGTTGTGTAACAATTGTGCAAATTGAGAGTTGACATTGATAAACGCTGCTCTCCAAATTGGTTATGTAATTACCTAGAAATAACTTTATAAAGTTAGGTTCTTTTGTTCCATTCCATATAGTCTGGATTTATTAAGCATCATTTATACATGATAAAGCTACACATGGTTATTATCCTACACAATTACAACAAAGAAATGGTACTTATGGATGTATTATGGGTATGAAATTTGGTGCACTGTTGCCGTTCAGTCTTTATTTGCATTTATCAAGAATATAAATGGTATCAAATTTGTTGTGTATAGAGTACAATTTCTGTTACTGTAGTGTCACTGTTTTTGAGGAATTGTCAGTTCATTCACTACTTGGATTTTCTATAAATTCCTTCAAGATGTACACAGGTCTCTTGAGAAGCCATTTCTTTAGCTCCTCTTGCAGCCTATTTCCAGTAAGGTTTTAGACGGTTGGGAGGATGTTTTCTAATTTTCATCTGGCATAAGAAGGTCGCTTTTTGAACAGAAAAAATCACAACATGAATGAGATAGAAACTGGCCTGGAAGTAATATATTGTAATAATGGCAGTTTATTATCAACATTGAAAGAATACAACATTAATGCAGCTTTTAAGAGTGAAGACGGTATTAACCTACAATACAAATCTAAAATCATCTTCAACGCCATTATCAACAGTGTGAAGGATAGTGCCAAAAATTGTGTAACATGTTTAACTGCTGATCTGAATCATTAAATAATACCAAGGTATTGTATACAAAAATGTGGTACCTATTTTTTTACTGTGTTTGTTGTGTTCCGAGAAGATGTGTTCATTTTCAATATGGTTTAAATATATGTGAGCCAATACACGTAGTGCAGTTTATTTAATGAAAAACTACAATATAAATCTGATATCATCTTCAACACTGTTATCAACAGTAGAAAGGATAGTATTCCAGTCAGAACAGCTGATTGGAACAATAACATCACACAAGAGACAGAACCAGCAAATGAGGTTATGTAATTCCAGTCGGCCACCTATCGTTACCATGCTGCAGTATGCATGTAACATTTGTTTTGTGTCTATGTGCAAGTGATATTATTGTGTAATTTTAATTTTATGAAAAAAACCATCCACCACCATGGCTATAAAGGTCCAACGATGAAGGTTGACCTTCGAAACCACCATAAGAACACATGAAATTAGATTGGATTGATGGTAATGTAAAACCTAGATTATTTTTGAAGTTCCACTTTAGGACATCATCTCTTTTAGATAACTGAAGAACCAATCTTTTGCAAGTCTTCTTATTCCAAGATGTTCCAACTTGTTGGTAAGCAGTTGATGCACCAGGCAGTCAAATGTCTTACTGAAGTCTAGGATAACAGCTGATACAAATGATCATTTGAAATTTATTCGATAATGATTTAAATTCAATTTGTGGTGGCTTTTGTTGATTTTGCTTTCAAAAAAACCGTGTTGAATTGGTATGATTAGATTGTGTAATGTGAGATTATTTTTGAGATTGTGGAGATGAGTGAGATTGGTCTATACTTATCTGTCTCTGTAATGGAGCCCTTTTCATATTTAGCATAAATTGTACTGATCTCCAACGCTGATGAAAATTCACCAGTCCAGAATGATTTATATAGATTATGCTGACCAAGGGTTCAATCAGCTCATCTGTACTGTGTTTTAGTAACTTAAAGGAAGGTTCATCAACACTCCTAGAATTCTTTAATTTGAGAGAGATCGTATGGTATCTTTTACTTCTATGTTTATAGTGTGAATAAGTTTAGATCGGGATGTGGTGTTTGTTGGGAGGCTTATGTCATCTGTTCATCTCTATCTGCATCATGGTATTGTTTTAGTGTTATCTCTGCTATTCCTGTGAAGTAAATATAAATAAGTGCCTTGATATTGATATCAATTATGTATAAAAGTGTATGCTTTCACATACAAAAAAATTGTTACATAAAGTTTACTTGAATTTTGTATGTATTAAAACAGTACTCACTAAAAACACCTGCTTCGTACTTACTTATATGTAAAATTAATTTGTTGGTTGTATGGTTGGTCTATATTACAAATAAGTGTTACGAGTTCGCAATAGTCTTGCAACTACATACGAATCCTTATTTTCCAACCATCAAATTCTACACTATTATAGAAAATAAGGTAAGAAACTTTAAAATAGTGTATCTCACAGTAACATTATTTTTTGTTCTTACACTAAACTATCGGTAAACAAACAAATCAGAACAAAAAAGACTATTTTTTTGTTTAATAGCCAATCAAATTATTATTAAATAATTTTATACTGTGGACAATTTTATTATGAATAAATTGTATGTATATATTTTAATATGGTACTATACTTATAATCCATTTATAAAACATAGAACTTTTCCTATTTTCACCTTTCAGTAAAACCTTCAGTAGTCACTTCAAAAGTATGTACCAGAAAATATTACAAACACTTTGATAGTCCTGAAGGGTTAAACATTACCATAACTATGATACAATCAAATGACTTCGCTTACACCCTAGTCGCTCTCCACATATAATCCTCAATTCACTCCTCTCTTGACGTTTCATTTCAGTCTGCCATTCCACATTGACTTAAAAAGAGAACCACCACACCGCTTCAAGAGAAGTTGACTGAATGGCTATTTACAAAACCATTCTACAATGAAAAAGAATTTTTAGACTCACTTATTTAATGTAAACTTTTAAGTAACTTTTACACCATGTACTGATCTCTATGATTATGTCAATAAAGAATATTGTCTATTGTCTATTGCTTGGCCAGCTTATCACGGAAAAGTCTGCCAATGTCTTCTCCAGCCACTGCCTGCTATAGCATTGGTTTACTGGGTTAAGTGCCCAATATGTGAAGCCTTTACCTCTCACCAAAATTTGACTTGTTAAAAGTTATCCGTATGAGTTGGAGTAGAGAAGTAATGCAACTGGTAACACTGTGCTCTTCCTATATTCACAGCACCAACTTTAGACCCCTTCTCCTTCTTCTTCTATGGGGCGGCCTCTTGCCATGTACTTAAGGCTCAAGGGCCTTTTGCGCACCCCAGAAACACACCATGAGGCCTACCAGTCTATGATTTCAGCAGTTCTACAAACCGCAAAAACAACCGATCGAGTTCTTGTGGGGAAATTCGCCACCCTTGTCCAAAGTACCAAAGATGGTGTTTGGACTTGCTATTGCAGGGCTATATACTGCTCCCTTGCTATTGCAGGGCAGTCAAAGAGCAGGTGTTCGGCAGTTTCACATCCTGCCATCACACATTCGACAGAGCAGATCCTCCCGAAGAATACCGACTGTGTGAAGATGCTTCCTCAGGTGACCATGTCCCGTAATCAGACCTATAACCTTAGAATTCATCAATTTATTTAGTGAGAGAAGGTCAGATGCCACCCTAAAGGAAGGCTATTGTAAAACCATTCTGCTCATTCTCAGATCCTGATGGAGCCTCCACCTTTTCTCCTGTCCAGTAAGATACCATTCTGAGACAGCCCCAAAGGATTCACACCTAGAAATGCCACAGAACGGTTCAGGTCTCATCATATTGGACGCTGAGCCCAAGTCAGCCAGGACATTAGCCCTTTCATTCTTAGAGATTCCCTCATGACCAGGAACCCAACAGACACATTGCTGATTCTGACTAGGGAAGAAACGACTTGATAGCAATCCCACATAAACCACACAAGTTTGGAATTAAAAACACAAGAGTCTAACGCCCTCAATGCTGCTTGGCTATCTGTGAAAATGCTTATCATCTTACTCCTATACCGCAGACGAAGACTCTCATGAGCACACTCCATAATGGCTGTGACTTCTGCCTGAAAGACTGTGGGATAAGGACCCATAGGGACCACCAGCTCCCTACATGGTCTCAACCCCACAATTCCGGCGCCTGTGCCACTTTATTTTAGTGCCGTCTGAAACCATTCAAACTCCGCTGGTGGAGAAACAGATCAGTCCCTCCTTAGGTCTAGTGCAAGTTGTAACCTTATCCAGTAACCATGCAACTGTATAGAATACAATAAGAAATAGTTTTTGTCAAAATTTAAAAAATGTAATTGCAAAACTTGAACACAACTTTTTGAAATATGAAATTTTGACTAAAGGAAAATCACGCCTAACTTGTGGAACACATTGTTTTTAAAGAGCACAAGTTTATTAGTGGTAAAAACATCTTTGGAGGGTTGTGAAGCACATTTTCTATGTAAGAGAAAAAACAAATTGAATACAATATCCACCAATTATAAAGAATATCCTTTTTATTTAAAAAGCAATCAAGAAAGATGGTGAAATAAGTTCAAAAGAAACTATTCAGCCAGAATATTTACTTTGCAACATAAAATGCACAATTATTTGAAAAAAGATATTATATTAGAACTTTCACAAAATTAAGCAAACTAGTTAATATAATGTTTATTTGCTGCCATCTTTAGACTTCTTGTCTTTCGCCTCTTTGCCCTTGTGTAGGGACCCGACAGCCTGCCGCACCGCCTCACTCTGAGGATCCACTCCGGGCAGGTTCTCCAGCACACTCTGCAGGAATTCAGGGTCGTTTATCACTTCTGCGTAGTCCTCCACTTCCATTGGTGTTTCTGTAGGTTCATCTTTCTTCTTCTCCGCAGAGTCCTTGGTGGTGGTAGGTTCCTCTGTAATTAGAGAAAACATTAATACTCACTAACTATTTACTTCTTTACCAATTTCTTTTTGTTTTGATTCAAAAATTGCAACTTCCTTTCCATTTTAACATCGGCTATGGACATTGCCTGTCCTGTGACCAAAACAAGAGTCAAGCCTAGTCGACAGAATAATCTTGAACTACTAAATCCTGATATTGACCTGCTAAGGAAACAATTCCTGAAAGCTCAGGATCGTTATTTGTCAACCAACAGCCAAGAAGACAAAGTAAGGGCCTCAGCAAAGAAGAAGACATATGACCTTAAGTTGAAAGAAGTAAAAAAACAAACAAATGAAGCACATATTAACCAAGCCTCTAATAAAAGCAAAGCAATCTGGGAAACAATAAATAAAGTAAGACCTTCGAAAGAATCACCTCAAGAGGAGGAATGGCAGATTAACACTGGCTTGGAAAACAGTCTCCGACATTGGTGAGGTGGCAAATATTTTCAATGAATATTTCGCTACAATAGCAGAGAAAACTTTAAAGAAAAATAACAGTTACCAACAAAGGACAACACTTAATACCTACCTGACCTTACAGCTAACACTATTTCATCCTTTCAAACCTGCAAAATGTTGACGAAGTACTTGACACAATTAACAAATTGAAATCTTCTTCTACGTCTTCCGGAATAGATGAAGTTTCAGCTAATCTCCTAAAATCTTGCAGACTGGAACTCTGCCATCCTCTTTCCGATGTTATCAATAAATCAATGAGCCAAGGGGTATTTCCTTCTAAATTGAGACTCTCAAAGGTGTTTCCTCTACACAAACAAGGAAGCAAATATGAGATTCAAAAACTACAGGCCAATTTCTTTAGTTCCAACAGTTTCAAAGGTTTTGGAGAAAATAGTTTTGAGCAGATTAATGGATCATCTTAACACAAACCACTTAATTTCCTGACAGACAACACGGTTTTCTAGCGGGGAAATCAACCATTACAGCATTGACAGACCTAATCGAACACATAATTGACAATATTTGACGCAGGCAACACAGTCACAAGCACCTTTCTTGATCTCAGTAAAGCTTTTGATTGTCTAGATCACGGCTACTTTTAAGCAAATTGAGCTCATTGGGCATAAAGCACTCTGTTTTGAATTGGTTTGGCAGCTACTTAACAGGACGAAAACAAATAGTATCCATCAAGCATACTCTAAATGGAAAAAACAGAAAACTGGAATATCTTCCCCTCTACCCATAACCAGAGGAGTGCCCCAAGGATCTGTAAATGGGCCCAGTACTGTTTCTTTTATTTATATCAGATCTTCCATCCCATATAAACCACTTTAGTTATCCTGTCATATATGCTGATGACACAGTTTCTTGTATCTAGCAACAAATTAATAGAGCAACTTGAAATAAGCACCTTTATATCTGTTAATATGGCTCAACAGTACTGTCTGAACAATGATTAGTTTTCAACGAGTGCAAAACAAAACAGTTAATTCTAGGAAGACATGACGATGCAGTTTGCGAAACTCCAGGGTTGGAACGTGTCTTATCAACTAAACACCTTGGTGTCACTCTAGATGAAAAACTGTCTTGGAGCCACCACATTGACGAGATGTGCCACCAACTTAGCTCGGCTATTTTTGCCATAAAAAGAGTGAAAGCTACAAGTACATTTTGAGGCAACAAGGATCACTTTATTTTGCACTCTTTGAATCAAAGATCAGATATGGCATAATCTTATGGGGAAACAGTTCATGCAGTAATTTAAATAGGATTTTGGTCCTTCAAAAAAGAGCCCTTAGAACAATGGCTAGCCTTCAACCCCTTGACAGCTGTCGTGAAGTCTTTAAGAACTTTAATATTTTAACTGTGACATCCCTGTATATTTTAGAAGTTGTTTTATTTGCCTGCAGACTCAAGTTACCAAAAAAACAAAGACATACATGGGCGACAAACTCGCCATGCCGACGATTTCATCCTTCAATCCCACCGGACTGCCTTGTTTGAAAAAAAGCCTTCATATGCAGGGGCAAAACTATTTAATGTTCTACCTGACGAGTTGAAGACTCAAGATTCAGCTACAATGAGAAGACAACTTCGAGAATGGCTAATCAATAAATCAATTTACACAATGGACGAGTTCATGACACATGCTGGAGGGACTCCTCAGCATTGACTACAAAAATACCGGAAGAAACACTTTGTAAACCATCTTATTCTGGTTTCTATTCTACCTGTCTTTCTTACTGTAACTTGACGCTTATTTCTGGTTCTTTATGATTATGATTAAAGTATTATTGATTGATTGATTGATTTAGAATAAATTTATTTATTTTAGATTATTTATGATAATTGAAAAATTACATTACCTAATTTACTTAAATAGGAGATTGATAGTCGACACTATTGTTTTCACAATTACTAAAGCTTTCTTGGAGCAGTTACAAGAATTAACACGAGGCACAATTTGATATTGAGGTTTCACTTAATGGAACTTTACATTTAGAAATTTTGAGCCCCAAAAACCCCATTTTGGGGAAATGGCCCGAGTTCCATCCCTCCATCTTCATCCATCAAAAACTAAACAGAGTGTATCCATACTTTTAACTCACACGGTATATTCAACTTTCACAGTCTGGTATTTCGATCGCAGACAATTTTCAAAAATTAAGTGTTACTTAAACAAAACACTATGAAAACTTATATCTTCTCTCTTTTTTTGGATTTCAAACCTTAAACTTTACATAAAGTATGCATAAAAGCTAACAAAACAAGAAGACTGACAGTAAACAGACCAAAACTTTAAACTACGTGTCAGTGTTTTGACGCCTAAAAGAGAAAGTCAGTTCTTGAAATGTACTGATTCCGATTGTTATCACAAATAACAATGGCTAAAAATTACAATTATAAATGTTACAATTTCAAATCATCCTCATCAATAAAGATAGCTTGAGTTTCTTATGCATAAAATAACGTGCAAGCTAACGGTATACTCACGAGAATCTTGCAATGACATCTGCATGGCAAAGGCGATCTGCTCCTCCTCGGTCATGTGGCTGAAGTCAGGAGTGTGGTGGGGGGAGAGGGTCTGTGCCTCCTCCTGTTCCACAGACATTGCCAGGGCACGCTCCAGGGATGCTTCCTCACTGTCACCTGTCACATCTGTATTGTTAGAGACAAAATTCTGCTGCTTCAGACAGAATAAGATGAATTTCTTTGTTTAAAGGTTATTTTTGACGATGGAAGGATTGTGAAGGAAACAGGATTTTTTTTCCGGACATTTGTCATCGTTCAGTGAAACAAGAAAACAGTAACACTACGTTTCGAGATCTGCAATCTGATCTCTTCTTCAGGTAAAGAACTAACCTAATACATAATTACAAACTAAGTTAAAATAAACAAATCTTACTAAAGCGTTGTGGCACGCCTAAGTCAGGAATCACAACCTACATGTTGTTGTCAACTTCACTAACACTAAAGACATGCACTTAATACAAAACTATACAAAAACACTAATCATTAAAAGTAAACTACGGAATACAGGTCACAATGCGTCTTCACTCGTCTACTGACCACCTACGACTGACCAGAGGGACTAGCCAATGGCAATCGTGACGGCTGGCTAAAACAAGATGGCGGAAATACAAGGGAAGGGGAACAGGAATGGGCCCTTTCGTTATTATTGGTTCATGCGAGATGAACTTCTTAAAACCATATTGTGACTCCGCATTGGTTTATTACAAAATATCCGATCCGTTTGATACTTTTGGTTTTCTCTTTAGTTCATTTTTTAGATTGGCAACCAAAGCGGCCTAATCTCGACTGATGGTTGACTGATTGGTTGGTCTGCCAATTTAATGTATGTTGCCTCAATTAATTTCCTTTTGAAGAAATGTGGTTCCCGATGTATTATGTGGGCTTCATCCCAATTCATATGATGGTCTTCGGACCAACAATGGTGTGCAATTTTTGACTTTTCCTGTGAAACCCTTTCTCGTGTTTTCTTGTGTTCTTTTATCCTTACGTTTAGTGGTCTTTTTGTCTCGCCTATGTATTCCCTATTGCAGCTACATTTTATACTGTAAACACAGTTTTTTGGAATCCTGTGTGCCATTTTTTGGTTTTGTTTTTTACGAGACTTTGTCTAAGAGTGTTGTGTGTTTTAAACGCGGTTCTAATGTTGTACTTTCTACCTACTCTTCTAATTTTCTCCGATAATCCCGGCCACATAAGGGATTGACATAAACGCAAATTTATCACAAATCTGTTTTTCTGACTCAGGAATGATTCTTCTGGTTCGTTTGCACTTATTAATTACTAATTGAGGGTATCCATTGCTTCTGAGATCCGATTCAATTTTCTTAAAATTCTTCTTTTAGTCCATCTTTATTCTGAGCACAAGCTCTTTGCTCTATCAAACAACGAGTAGGCTACTCCTTCTTTGACAGATTTTTGATGGTTGGATTGATAATTTAAATATTTTCCTGTGTGTGTTATCTTTCGAAAAAAATAACACACAGAGTGTTATTAAGAGTATAGGTACTCTTTGTGTATTAAGAGATAGGGATGTCCTTAAGACAACTGTTTTTCGAAAGATAAACACACACAGGAAAATATTTAAATTATCAATCCAACCATCAAAAATCTGTCAAAGAAGGAGTAGCCTACTCGTTGTTTGATAGAGCAAAGAGCTTGTGCTCAGATAAAGATGGACTAAAAGAAGAATTTTAAGAAAATTGAATCGGATCTCAGAAGCAATGGATACCCTCAATTAGTAATTAATAAGTGCAAACGAACCAGAAGAATCATTCCTGAGTCAGAAAAAACAGATTTGTGATAAATTTGCGTTTATGTCAATCCCTTATGTGCCGGGGATTATCGGAGAAAATTAGAAGAGTAGGTAGAAAGTACAACATTAGAACCGCGTTTTAAAACACACAACACTCTTAGGACAAAGTCTCGTAAAAACAAAACCAAAAAATGGCACACAGGATTCCAAAAACTGTGTTTACAGTATAAAATGTAGCTGCAATAGGGAATACATAGGCGAGACAAAAAGACCACTAAACGTAAGGATAAAAGAACACAAAGAAAACACGAGAAAGGGTTTCACAGAAAAGTCAAAAATTGCACACCATTGTTGGTCCGAAGACCATCATATGAATTGGGATGAAGCCCACATAATACATCGGGAACCACATTTCTTCAAAAGGAAATTAATTGAGGCAACATACATTAAATTGGCAGACCAACCAATCAGTCAACCATCAGTCGAGATTAGGCCGCTTTGGTTGCCAATTCTAAAATTGAAACTAAAGAGAAAACCAAAAGTATCAAACGGATCGGATATTTGTAATAATAACCAATGCGGAGTCACAATATGGTTTTAAGAAGTTCATCTCGCATGAACCAATAATAACGAAAGGGCCCATTCCTGTTCCCTTCCCTTGTATTTCCGCCATCTTGTTTTAGCCAGCCGTCACGATTGCCATTGGCTAGTTCCCTCTGGTCAGTCGTAGGTGGTCAGTAGACGAGTGAAGACGCATTGTGACCTGTATTCCGTAGTTTACTTTTAATGATTAGTGTTTTGTATAGTTTTGTATTAAGTGCATGTCTTTAGTGTTAGTGAAGTTGACAACAACATGTAGGTTGTGATTCCTGACTTAGGCGTGCCACAACGCTTTAGTAAGATTTGTTTATTTTAACTTAGTTTGTAATTATGTATTAGGTTAGTTCTTTACCTGAAGAAGAGATCAGATTGCAGATCTCGAAACGTAGTGTTACTGTTTTCTTGTTTCACTGAACGATGACAAATGTCCGGAAAAATCCTGTTTCCTTCAAGATGAATTTGTGGATTTTCAGAATTTGTAGGAGTTATCGGAATTAATTAAATGAATTTATAGGATGATCAGAACCTGATAAAAAATTAGGTGCCAAAACAAATTTTCTGTAGTTACCTGGAATGGTGCTGAAATATTACTTTTTTCAAATTAGTTAAAACTAGTAGAAAAATAAAAGTGATCAGAACCTGATAAAAAATTAGGTACTCAACACTTTTTAAAAGATACTTGATCTTTCTGATGGATGACAAAAAATATATCACAACCCTAAATGGACTTTTGTCAATAGTTGACTTAAATCAAAGATCAATCTCCTATATGACACTTCTTTTCTGGTTTGATCAACTAAATTATTAAAATCATAATATTCCGGTTCACACTGATCATCTTCTTCAGATCTATTTATCCAATTATCTACACTCGGTTTTGGTTTAACATCTGTTATCTGAAGCACTCTACAGTAAGGACCAAATATTTCAAGAAGATTATGTTTCCTGGAGCACGACGTGAACCGGAAGACTTTGATATTAATTGACTTTGACTGCATAACCGTAAGAACTACGAAAACTATTATTCCTCACAATCAATAGTGAATAAAGAACAAATCCTATATGTAGTTACTTCATTTTAAAATTTAATTTTATATTTAACTTAATCCTTTCAGAAGCAATGACATAACAGAATATCACCAGAAGTGCTACGCTCAAGAGTAGGCTCAATATGCACCAAACTACTAAAAATTTTTTTTAATCACATTTTGACTGTGATAATTTGATTGATGTTAATATTAAGCTTAGCTCCTTATTAAGCAGTTCACCTTCCGTTTATTGGGGCGTTGAAATCTGATGCTGTCATATACAACTCCAGGAATTTGGAGCCATATCCATTTGACTCTTCCAAAAGAAGTTGGCGACAAATGAAGCTAAAAACGACCTCTTTGCATTGTCATTTTGACATCAGAGATTCCTAGACTACAAAATCAAGTGTAATCTAGATGAAGATGTATTCTCATTGCCTTATCAGGTGCACAATTGATAGGACTAAAATATTTTATACACAATCCCAAAGCACAACGTACCAACCGAGTTCTTTTTTTCATTTTTTTTATATTCTTGATAATGTAAACAAGGAAAAATCAACTACTGTATGGAACAACAAAATACTAATACTGAAGTAAATTACATTGCCAATAAATATACCCTTTTTGACATATTTTCTTTGTTGTGGAAAAAAGGCAAACTCAACATTGGCATCAGAAATATACCACTTGAACTAGAAGTGCTCATAAACATGCAAAGACTACGAAATTGCATGAGAAGCTTAAGCTAAACAGTTTTAGCTCTATATGACAAGTTTTCTCGTCAAGTATTACATAATTAAAGGTAAGTAAGTCCAGGTTTTCACAGTTAGTTCAGTATTTTTGCATCTTCTTGACAGACAACTTACTCTATGCAGTTAGCTAAAGTACAAATTTCATTATATAATTACCTTCTTTGATAGTGTCTGGGCGAGCAGTCTCTTTGCTCTCAGTGGTTGCTTTCCTTGCTTCCTGCTCCTGTCGCTGCCTCTGCTCCTCCATAGAGACTCTTAGAGCCTGCAAACATCATACCCGTAATGAATGGATCATTACTTTTTCTATGACACTTATAAGCACAACCAGGACTGAAAAACAGAGGTGATTAAAAGATTATAAAGATGTCAGAAACGCAGTTTCTTCTCGGTGAACAATCAGAATTCTCAGGTACTCGTGACCACAGATTATACAGAAGTTATGGAATGTCTTTCCAGAGAACCTGGGCAAAATCAAAAGAATTCAGTTTGATTTGCTAAGACACATTCTACTAACTTAGCAAATCTTATAAATGAATTTACAACGCCTAATGAATTTAACTAAATAATTTCATAACCCTACTTATCTACATGATAATTTACAAAAGAATGTCAATAAACAACGTTCCCTAGTATGAACAAGAGACTAAACTCTCAAAAAATGTTGAGAATGTCAAAACGCTATCTTTGGATACTTTTGAACCGCACTAGTTTTTAAATGCATATCCTAATTATTCCCTTTGAAAATATAATGTGGGATCTGACAACAATCTTTGTAGCCACTTATAGCTAATTTTGTTAAGGGGAAATATAATTCAAACTGTATTCTCTTCAAAATAAATAAAAGTCCAAAAACTCAAAAGTTGATTTAGCTAATTTTAGACTTTTTGTGTTTTTGGAAATACATATCACTTCCAAAAAAACAGGAGGAGATGTAGTCCCTCACTTTGAAAATATTCATCATATTGTAAGATCCCAAAACATGGTTTTCAGCTACTTTTAAACTGTTTTGTATTTAACTTTTTTAGATTAAAAGTATCACATTGCAACAAATAATCACTATAAATGGCTTTTGCCACTGTTGTCAGGCTGAAGTGTGTAATTCCTAGTCGGTTTTGAGTTAATTTGATGGAATAATTTAAACATCCGCCATTTTAAAACGGGTAAAAGTATTTTGTTCATATTTTATTTTTTTTTTAAGTCTACCAAAGGTTAATACAATTCTCAAGTTTCATTAACTTTTATCTTAACTGATTCAAAAGATATAATGTTTTTAATTAAAAAAACAGTCAGACAGATAGATGGAAAACTAAGGGTTTTAGGACATACGTTCATAAGATCTTTTTTCCTCATTTTTATGTATAGAACAAAATCCAAAAGTATTGGAACACTTTAACAAAACACTATAATTAATTTTCAACTTCTGTGTTAAAAATAAAATTTTAATGTAAGTTCAAAGCAATGTAAGTTAATAATATTGCAATATTAAGTGAACACATCAAGCCGTTTTTATAGGCAACAAATAAATAAAGCAACATAAAACACTTGCAAGAGTTGATCACTTCAAAGCTATCTATCTTTTATGAATAGTAAAAATAAAGTATTTTTGGAAATTAAACACATTACAATTTGTTATGTTAACGGCATAATAGTTATAACAGATAATAGTTTAAATTATATTATGAGAGGGCATCTGTAACTGCTTTTTGCAACATTTTGTGATTGTAAGTTTGAACACTTTTTGTAGCTTTCAAAATACTGTAGAAAGAACTCAAAAGAAAGAAAGTAACAAAACTATGACTCAATTAAAATACTGCATCGCATATAGCTGCTGGTAACTTGCAATGAGTATCACGTCACGTCCTAGACCAATATTGACTCTTAAGCTAAGTCAATCATCGTTGTAGATGTACAGGGGATAGAAAACACTACATTAATTTGTATTTTATATCTCTGATCTGCTTATGAATTATGTGAAACACATGCTTTGTTATCACCTCTTTTTTTCCAGTTAAGTATAAGTACAAGTATCTTGATACTATGGAAACAAAAGTTTTCTTATGATTAAACTTGTATTACTCTATTTTTTTATTGCAATGTGGGGATCTGAACCTGTAAAAATCTTGTGGTTAGGTTAACAACAGTAACACTATTAATTGTTATCAGAGTAGTAGATTTATATTTTTATGCTTTTCTAAATATATAATTGACCAAAAATCAGCAAAGTATCATGAAAAAATAAAATATGTTACCAAAGCAAGCTCAGGATCTTCATTGGGATCAACTCCAAACTCAAAACCAGCACCTCCCAGACCAGCTCCACCCATGCCGTCTTCACCCTGGATTAAAAAATGTACAATCAATAATTGTTTATTGAAGTTCACCTTATTATACAATTAGAATTCTATAAAAATACAAAAATTGTGTACACCACATGTATCATATTTGTTCAATATAATATAATGTAAAGAGCATTAATCAATTTTATATACCTACTTTTCAGAACAAGTTCAATTTGAAAACAGAAAAACAAGAATTTTTTATCCGATTTTACACCAGTACTCGAATTTCATTATCCAAACTCTGTGGAATTCATGATGTATAAGTACACATATTTATAGCGTAAGTTTTATAAATTCTGATACATAATTGGTGTGTACAATCTTAAAGTCTGTGAGTTGTAGCCCTAACTACGCCTCTTTAATAAAGATATTTTTCTTTTCATTTCATTTTCAAATAATTTATTTTTTTTATATAACAGAGTTCAACTCCCAAGGCAATTATTTAATTAAAACTTCCTGGAGACAAACATAAAAATTGTAAAAACAGATTTTTAAAATTCTTATTTTTATTATTTTAATCCTCAGTTGGTGAATTACTTATTTTAACCCTTCAAGTGCTGAATAACATTTAGCATGAATACAATTAGCACGCATTTATGGATTTTTTTAAAAGTTCTAATTTTTGCCAACGTTGTATTTAATTTGTTTCTCTTGGAAGAAGAAATGATAAACATAAACATATTTTTTGAGAAAAGCTCTACCATTAACATTTTGCATCATCAGACGAAATGGTGATAGCAAAATTGCTTGGTTAGTGATTTATTTTGGGATTCTAGTTGACTTCTCAACAGTCATAAATCAATATATTTACCCATTCCTACCCATTTGCTGTACTTCCATAATGTACACAAAAAATTGAAATAAGACCATACAGATATTAAAGTATGCCACAATTTATGCAATTCTGTGGGTTTGGAAAAATCTGTATACTGCAGTGCTTTAAGGGTTAATTTATTTGAAGACGTTCTATAAGTTTATTTTTTATATAGATGATGTTTCTATCAGTTCAATTCAATGTCCTTTTAACTTCTATATTGTTTTCTATTGCGGATATGAAACATAAAAGGAGGATTAGAGACATTCAAAAGTTTTATCAATAGATTTAACCCTTAGCGAGCCACAAATAAATGACCAAAACTAAGAGCCATACACCTTAAAAATAAAAAAATTCACACATACCAAAACCAATTTTTTTTAATAATTCTTATAACATAAGGGGTAAAAAAACGACAAAATATTTTTTTTCATTCTTTATTGTTAATTTACAGCCAAAAAATGGTAAAATCATAATTTCACTGAAAAAATTTAATTTTGACATTCTATGTGTTCATATATAAAATTAACGATAGTTGAACACAATATTATTGTAATATTTTACAAAAAACAAGCATATAGTAATTTGTATTTAGAGAAAATATAAAGAATATAGTAAAAATTTATATATACAAATTAAATAAAAGCAATTAAACTAAAAAAAAAAAACTTGACAATAAAGCCCTACATCATGATATTAATACATAAACTACACTGCACATTGATAAAAAATATTGATTAACACCAAAATTGAAATGATAAATACGCGGATCGAAAATGGAAGGGCGCATAAACATTTAACCTCATGGATGGCTACGGGCGGACTGAGCGCGCGTCATAGACGTCGTTGGCTCTGCGGGAGACTATGAACATCCGGCCGGCCGCCCGCTATTTTGTCGATCGAACAAGAGCCGTGACCTTCAAAATAGACACGAATGGTTGTCTCTTGTTTAAATAAACCTTATTTAACCGTTTTTACTAAGTTTGTTACCCAGAAATGCTTTTAAATAATATTAAAATAAAAAATTTATTTTGCATCAGTGGACGTTGTTGGCTTTTAGCGCTAGTTTAGGCATGACGTCTAGTAACTTCATTGGTTCGGTAAGGGTTAACAAACGTACCATAAAAAATTAATTTAAAAATATAATATTTATTAGAATGTTGACAAAATAGTAGAGTGAACTCAACTCACCTGGATGACAGGAGAAGAGATGAGGGCCTCGGAGAGGTGGGGGCCGGGGGGGACAGTGACCAGGTGACTTCCTCCTCCATCCTTGCCATTTAACGCGTTCACAAATGAAGTCAGCAACTCAGTGTTCACAATCTGTTAAAATGTTATTTCCCTATAAGACACATTACAGACAACTTCTGCCACACCAACATTGTTTTAGGGGCCAATAGAATTTGTAGGAATAGAATAAACAATACATTTATTATGCTTAAAATTTGTACACTATGACAGAAACAGCAGCTGACCCAGTGTTATCACTTTGAGAAAGAGGCAATAGGACTGTCTCTTTCTGATCTTATCCTTTCCTGTTTTCCATTCTTCTGATTCCCCAGGGCTTTGTGGGGTTTCTTTCAGGAGTTTCATACTCATAAAAGATAAAAAACTACTCCTTCAAGAAACTGATCGCAACCGAAATAAAAATCTTATAATGACAAGTTAGTTGAATGAATGGAAATGAAGAACCGAGTGTGGTCGGTTTAATCACATAAACGTCTCTGAATGACCTAATTTTATCTCAAATTATTCCTATAATTATCATAATTTTACTCTTGTCACACAAACACAATTCGTCTGCTCTCAAATAATTGGGACTAAACTGTATATATCAAATCTGTTTAAAATATTTAAGTTATTCTTCTCTCGGCATGTCCAATTTCTTTTATCATGTGTGATAGTCCCACATCACATGATATGCAATTTCACCAAAAAGTAACATCAAAGCAATTGAAACAATACAATACGTTTTTAGTTGCACACAGAACGTTCAATCTACATTCCAACAAAATTCTGGATTGAACACTTTGCCTCCATTTAAAATTTTGAATTTGACTCAGATTTTTTGTTGTAATTATGATCTGTTTACCAATTTGTAGTAACCACATACCAATTATTTTATCAGAGCACTGATTGTATGAATAATCATTATCAGAACTAAGCAGCTACAGAATACAAAAACCAATGATTTTCCTCTTCTATTGTATTTTTCATCTGAACTTAATGTTCATGAGTAAAGTGTTCTACATTCTGTATAAACACATATTTCCCAGAAAAATTTACCATTTCACATAATATTATAGTATACATTTCAACTGAGGAAAACCCATGCACAATATTAAATCATTTGAGCGAGACATATATGTTTGATGATTATTTTTAAAGAAGGGTTTAAATATGCTCCAAACATGATGACCATTTTTAATTTTTAAATTAGTAGAACCAGATCTATGGTTAAAAATTTTAATTTATAAAAGAAAAGTTTATGAGTTTGAGCATACTCTGACGTTACACGTGAGAACAATTAAAATATCACATTACAATGATAGCCTCCCTCTTAACCTGCCACCACTTAAGACACCACACTACTTTGTTTTCAATAAATCAATATCTTTTTAACCGGCCTCATCCAAATAAGATATTGTTTGAACTGGTCGAGATCAGCCAGAAATGAACAAAAGCGATGCTTCAACTACACTCCGACTCATACGGACCTGCTGCAGCGTGAAATCTTTACCTTTATTCCTCACGCTTGGAATTCTTTTTTAGTTCGTCTAGTTTTCGAGGTGTGTTGTCGTTAGGGCACATCAGTTTATCCGGCCAAATCATTATCTGGTCAGGTCTCCAGTCCTAAGGTGGCTGGATAAGAGAAAGGTTACTGTACTGTTTTAAGGCAACAAAGACTAACAATCGGAGGATAAAAAAAAGGATAAATGGATTATGTGCTTATCCATTTTTTGTGTTGATAAGCACAAACTGATGGTGCAAGCAAAAAACATTGTGAATTGGCCTGCTGACCAATCGTCACATTCTTAATTACCTCCTCTCCAAAGCTGACAACATCCACGTTTACTTTTTCTTTCTTCAGTCGTTTGGCCAGTTTTACCAGTTCCTTCTCCTCGGTTTCAACTGGACTTCCAACAAAGGCCACGATACGCATCTTGTGGTTCTTGCCTTGTCTGTGCTTCAATGCAAGCTGAAATTGAAGTGCAGTGTTAAACATTTGATTAACACAACAACAAAAAAATACAGGTCAGAGAATTTTACATTTATAACCAACAACAGTGATATCTTCTATTCTTTTTTTTTAATTACATTCATTCTGTAGTAATCTTTTAAATGTACAGGAAAATTTATTGATGACAAATAAAACATAATTTTTTGACTACAATCTAATTTACTGATAATGTTTTTACGTATTTTACTACAAGAAATGTTATAATATTGCAAAGTATTTTAATCATTGCATATGAACTTAGATTATGTTCAATTTCCAGAATATCACTGCAAACCACATGGGATTTAATGTATCTGGTCTTTTAAACATCTAACTAAAATGTAAACACATAAAATGTTTGTACGAGGGTCGTCCATAAAGTAACCGCCGTTTGGGCGTGGCGCGATAAGTAGTGGGGGTAGCGCCGCCATTCTCACATCAGTGTACGCAGCCGTTCAGTACGCTTCTAGCTGTGCAAGGGAGAGCATCGTGCGATCGCGCGTTCTTTTGTTACAACGCAAAAACATGAGCGCCGTGATAGAAAATCCCGCCAAGTGTGAAGTTCGTGGTGTAATAAGATTTCTGTGATCGAAAATTTACACAGCAGCTAAAATTCATCGTGAATTGAGTGCGGTGTATGGCCCAAACACTATGAGTCCGTCAATGGGTTCGTTTTTTTTTTTAAAATGGAAGAACGAACGTTCACAATGAAGACCGGAGTGGTAGGCCATCTCGTCAGTGATGACTTGGTGAACAAAGTGGATGAGAAAATTCGCAAGAACCGTCGCTTCACAATCTCGGAACTTTCGGATCATTTTCCTGAAACCTTTTACTGTGAAACCTTAAAATGGCTACGACGAGCGATTCAAAACAAGCATCATGGTCTTCTGACATCTGGTGTTGTGTTTGTCCATGATAACGCGCGCCCTCATACAGCTCAAAGAACAACAGAACTTTTGGAAAAGTTCAAATGGAACGTTTTTGACCCACCCCCCCTACAGCCCGGACCTGGCTCCCAGTGATTTCTATCTTTTCCCGTACATGAAGCGGTGGATTGCATCTCAGAGGTTTGCGAGTGAAGAAGAGCTTCAAAACGCTGTGACAGGTTGGCTACGTTCTCAGGCGGCAGATTTTTTTAAAGACGGAATTTCAAAAACTGTTAAAAGATATGATAAGTGCTTGAATTTGTATGGTGAATATGTAGAAAAGTAGGGAAAAGCTGTAGTTTTAACATTTATATAATAAACTTTTTGTATCTCAACTGGTTTATTTTTTATTTCAAAACGGAGGTTACTTTGTGGACGACCCTCGTACTTGTTACATGAACAGTGTTTGTTACAAGGCATTACTTGAAAAAAAATATTGTAAATCTAATTACTTTTAAAGTAATTCACAACTTTAAAGTATTATTTATTATCTACTTCTCAGAGCTATGTAACAGAAAAAAAAAAAATATTACTGGATTTAGATTTTATAAAACATTTGTATCATCAAAGTCTTCTGGTTCACAGAGCGTCAAAACATTGCTTACACAATTAATTTCTTTTAATCAACATGGTGTAAACTGGAAGACTGATTCATTGTTTAGGCAGGCTTTCTAAGTCTAAGAACTAATACATGAATCACAGTCACAAAAAAAATATTAATACAGCTTCCTTCATCAATAATATTTAGAATTGTACATATGATTCTACCAATGAAAAAGAATTTTGTGTTACTTACGTGAGCAATTCTAATTCCAGTGAGAAGATTAATATTCCCTTCAGGTTGGACTTGATGTAACTTTGATATTACTCTTCCAGTATCAGAGGTCAGTGTAGCCAATACCTCAACACTAAAAATAATTAAAGACAACGTTGTAGATAAACACCATAAATAAAAGTGCATCCATGTATTATAATTTGTAAACAAATTTAGAAATGTGAGAAAGATACAAATATCTATGTACAAACATTCCAAAACTTATTCTCTTCAATATATTCAAAAAATTAAGAACTTTTTAATCCATTTAGGTGCTGATTTACTAATATCAAAATGTTCTTAACTTGTCATTACACACCCCGCTGTTTGTGCATAAGTACACATCCTGCAGCTTAACCCTCCGAGCGTCCATCATATTTCCCTAAACGTCCACCTTTTTTATAGGGTTGCATAATTCATAAAAAAATCTTAAGAATGGTTTAAATATAGAGTATTATACATCATTTTTCTCGTAAAGACTTACAGAATATGATTATATAAAAATTAAAAATAAAAAAAAAATTTTTTTTTGCAACAGCCTATGAAAGGGAAAAAATATTTTAGAAAATATTTTTATAATATAAATAAAAGTATCCACATGTTATTGTTATATTACCTCTAGAACAATTTCATAATAGGCAAATTATACCAAATTTAGTCATGAACACATAAATATACAGGGTTATAGGGTTCTGTGAATATATTCATAATGTTATACAAACTTACATGGATATGCACAAATTTGAATTTTTGCCTATTTGGTGTTGCTAAGTAGCACAACAATAAAAATTATTTTCATGCAGTTAAATGCTTTTGTTATTTACCTTTTTTGAAGTAGTTTGTAGATTAGATGAAGAAACGATGTTTTTTACAACACAAAAACTATAACACACACACACACACACACACACACGAAAAAAAACACTTATTATTTACATTATATACAAAAAAACTGTTCACAGTTTTATTCATTGTCGTCTTGTCCATCTGGGTGCTGCCTTTTTATCCCTTTAAGGGACCTTCTGAAGTGCTTCATTTTGCTGAAGCAATTGGGATGAACCCCACAATTGCATGCTTCACACCACCAATAGCTGCGTTTTTTACAAACAGGACATACCCTTTGATTGTTCCCTGGTAGGTGTGCCAGTGCATGTTCTACTGATGTTGGAGCAGGCTGAGGGGCTACTTCTTCTGGTGCTGTTCTTGTGAGTTCATCAATTAGAACCATCACAAATTTTCTTCTGGGCATAGGCTTGTCTGTATTTTTTGAATATAAGATGAAGGAGTCGAAAATTGCCATGTCAAGGAGATTATAAAAAATTTTTTTCCAATAGCGAGTGGTGGTCCGCGAGCATGATATGTGATAGATGGATTTATCTTTCATGTCCACTCCAACCCATGTATAAATTATATTGCTGTATCATGTATGGCTTTACAGCCTCATGGTGACTTTTTTTGCTTTGAACTCGTAGATCTTGGCATGACAAGCTGTTGACAAAAGGTATACTGGTTTTCGGGTTATTTTTTTGTTTGTACCCTACTGCTAACACAGGCCCTCTTCTAAAATAAACACTCTGTTGTTCACCTAATTTAGTTGACAAGACACTCTTTGACAAATCTTTGGTCCTCTTATTCACAGTTCCAGTAAGGTAAGTGTCCTTCTCAAACAAGGATTCAGCGAGTGGAAGCTTTGTATAAAAATTGTCTGTGAAGAGGGTGGTAAAAATTTGTTTAGAAGCCTTGTTTGTGTCATTAATTCCATTATAACTTTCTGAGTAAATGGATCATTGCCGTCTTGGAGAAAGTCTTTACCACTATATAATGCCGTGTGCAAGATATATCCAGTCTCACTGTCACATATTTCAAATTTTTTAATCCCAAATCTGGCGTGTCTTTTATTTGGCATGTTACTGTATGAATACCGATCGATTTTTCATACCTATCATACTTTCATCTATCGATAGGTTTTGATAGGGAACAAAATATGTTTTGAAGGCATGATTAATTGAGTCCATGAACTCTCGAACCTTGACCCAGGGGTCGTACCCTGGTTCTCCCTTTTTTAGAGTGTTTGCCGAAGTCAGATGGAGAAATGACGAAATGAGACAAAAACGATTGTAAGACATTGTCTGTCCAAACCAGGGAATGTATTGGTTGCTAAGGGTTGCCCAATAATCTTTTACATTTTGTTTCCGGATCATTCCCATATTAATAACTATGGCAATGAACCGCTTCATCTCAGCTATTGAAACATCAACCCATCGCTTGCATCTAGATGTTGGTTTCATTTTACCTCCAGTTCTTTTTTCATCCAATTTTTTTTGAAGCATACAAATTAGTTTCATTACATAGCAAAAACCAGATTGCTTGGGTAAAAAATAAAGAGAAGTATGCCAAAGGTGAACAATTTCTTGGAGGACAGTTTTTGATCCCCGGATTCCTCACACGAAATTTTGATGGCAGATCGACTGGGTTTTCAGAACCTGGGTATACTCGAACCCACACTGGCCCAGGAGGTGCAGGATGAACTGGGATCTCAGGACGATAATCATTGTCGGATTCGTTCCCAGCTGGGCTAGAGCCGGACCTAGGCCTTTCGCTTTCCTCATTACTAGAATCCAAATCTGATGCATTTGGCTCATAATCGTCATCTGAGCCAGATGAATAGTCACATAGGTCATTATCTATATCTGAATTACCTTCCGATACATCTCCTAGGGATATTTGATCATCGTCTAGGTTATTTTCGTCTATGGATGTAGTAGGGACTGCCTCAACTTCAGAATTATCAAATTCACTTACATCGGTCAATGATAAGATTTCTCTAATGTCACTTGATCTGCACGGGTCACCCATTGTTTACAGTTAGTACACTAAACTCACACAAATAAAGAGAAAACTATTCACAACACAAAATACTATTCGCAAAATGCTCAATCACCTCATCGGTGTGCAAAACAACAACACACTGAAGAATCACGCGAGCCGCGTCCCGCCCGAAATAACAGCTGGTATAAACCACGTACACTAGCATCTGGTACAGACCAAGAGGTATACAAAGACCACTAAATGTAAAAAACAACTCACGGGCTTTCATTATATGTAATTTAGAACAATATTACGCCAATAATAGCGCGGGTGCAATTAATTTGATCTGCAAGTGCCCGTCGACTTAAAATAAGACGGCGACGTTTAGAGAAAGGTGCCGTCGACTTAAAACAAGTCGGCCGACGCTCGGAGGGTTAAATCTTATATATAAACAGCTATAAAAACGATAAAAAACTAAATAAATCAACATATTGAAGGACAAACAGAATTACAGTTTTAAAAAAATCAAGTAAATATTGTTAGCATATTGTTCACATCAGTAAAAAATGATAGTCCACTATCAAATACCCATTAGCAAAATGTTCACACATTAATCTAATGATTGATCAATATCAGATTGAAGACTACTGCAGACTGGTTTTACCCAAAATTTAGATAATGGAGGTAGAAATGAGGACAAGATAAATGCATCAACCCTAATTTCCTCAAACAAAGAAAATATTAGTGAAAATCTGTCTTTGTGGCATTTTAAACATCTTGAGGCATATCAAGACATATTAAGTAATTCTTTGAATAATAACTTTTTTCAAACTTTAAACAAAAAACAGGTAATTATTATGAAATTTCAATACAATTTAAATAATACTGAACATGACATTTCTAATATGAGCAAGTATGGTTCATGATAAGAGTACCCAGATGTGGAAAATTTCAGTTGGTAACACTTCACAATTAACTCATAAACTGGTCCTCAAGACACGCGTTGCAATAGCTGCAACAACAAGGTCACGTAGATACCTTACTGATTAAAAACTATAATCTTTGAAGGAAAATTATCAATCTAGAAGAGAACAGAAAGTTTATACAATACATTAAAATTTAATTTAACAGTCTTAGTTAAACCATGAACAGTCACAAAGTAATTTCATCAAGTTTTCAATACATTAATGCCATTGGTTAATAAATATCCTTACTTAATTTTCAGAAAGAAGCTTTATTTATAGGTGGTTACTGGTTAATCCTTTTTACAGCCATCAAGAGTTTTTTGGAGTTGGTCAAAATGTTTTTTTAAGATTTGTTGACTCTTTAATTTTATTTGTATCAACTTTTTACTAGTTGCTTTTTTCTTGTTATTTTTTATTAGTCTATAAGCTCTAATTGTTATTTATTTGTTGTTATTGTTAATTTATTTATAAATATTTTATTAATGTTTGTTATTTTAGTTTCGTTGATTAAAGCCATTGTTTTAAATCTTTTTAACTGTCATTTAATTGAAGTAATTTATTTTAACTAATTTATGGCTTTGTTTTAACAATTCTTTTTACACCCTAACATGCATCAAAGTATAAAAAGTATGAATTTTAAATGTAATAGTTTATCTGTAATTTATAGTTATAAGTATGTCTGGACTTGGCGTTGTGCTGCAAATACTGATATTGTTAATACTTGTAAAAAGTCTTATAACAATAAATTGATTGATTGATAAAAAAAGTTCACACGTTAATGGAGTCATCGATCAAGCAAATATGTCAAATAATAGAAAAAAATAGCAGAGTTAAAGTAATTAAAATACTGTATTGTTTAATGGTGTTAGTATAATATATTCTACAACTGTATTCAGTTGTTGATTAATATAAAATAAAAACCAATCTATAGCTTAGGTATTTTTTAGTTTATCAATATTTAAAAATTCAGTACATTACAAAATTCCATTAAAAATCTTTGTACAGTATAAGTGTGAGGTACTTGAATTATTTTAGATTCTCTTATTTGTAAGGTATAAACAACACAATACCTAACACCAAATGAAGTAGAACTGTATCTTGGAAGTCATCACATTTTACAAGCGACACAAATAATTTATTGACTGATACAGTTACTGAAATAAAGTTACAATGAAAGTAATTACAATGACACAACCACAACAAACTTAGCAAAAAATTTGGAAAAGTGGGAGATCACCAATAAAGTCATGATGACAATTTCCTACTTCCTTTATATTACAGCCTTACGCTTATACTTATGGAAATCTACAGTGAAATAGGATAGTTTAAAATTAAAATACACATGCAATACTATACGCATATATCAAATTATTATCTAACAATAAATATTGTTCAAGCCCATTTATTTGTCTACCTTTATAATTTCAGATACTAAATAATTTCATAGGACTAGTTTAAAATTAAAATACACATGCAATACTATACACATATATCAAATTATTATGCAACAATAAATATTGTTCAAGCCCATTTATTTGTCTACCTTTATAATTTCAGATACTAAATAATTTCATTGGACTGTCGAATAAAATAATATCAGTATGTTGGCCATTATATTGGATATCTAGATAACGATCGCAGTAGCTTAACTGCATGTGCATGTGGAAATAATTCTGTGTATATATATATATTTTCCTAAGTATGTAGAATTTGAATATTGAATTGAAAAAAATATTAGAACTTACATTATAGAAAATAATTAACCCATTGCGGATCGTATTGTTTTGGCGTGCGGGCACGAATTAATTTACGGTCAGCAGCCGCACGAACAGCAATGGTGCGCCACATCGTATCGCTCGCTATTGTATATTAGAAAATTCAGCTGTGAAGGTATTCGTTCAGATGGAACATGGGCCTGCTGGGGAATCCGTGATGTAGGAACGATAACACGCGAGCAAGGTTCCAGGGTGGCAGGGATGATGTCTGAATCATAGTCTAAATAAAGCGGCTCGGGCGAAGCGATTACAACATCCGGGCCATTGTCTAGACTAAACCCACCAACATGTACGTCTGCATTGTTTAGTTCTGTGTCACTAACCTCAAAAGTATTATAATAACAACTGAGGAAAACACCCAGATAAGAGCGCTAAAAAGCAGAGAGTAAACTCATATGAATGATTTTTCAACTTAGACATACAACTGCGATCTGTAGGATATTTATAAAACTTTTGAAAACTCTAAACGTACAGACCGTTGTTGCAAACACTCTTAGTAGACAAGTGAAGACGATCGCCCCGATCTACATTAAAAGATCAGACATTAAAAGAACTATTTGGAGGGAAATTTAAAAGCAGACAGCTTTTGCGACCTGAGCTCGTTAGGCCCGGCCACTGCGTGACGAACCCAGCTCGTCAGTGATCCGCAATGGGTTAACTTCCAAAACTGCTGAGCAATTTTAGCGCAAAATTAGATATACTAGGGTAGAATTTACCCTTCTCGTAACTTTGCGGTTGGTTCAATACCTCTTAAATACATAAATATAATTTTTGTAAGGGTAAAAGTCTTGGTTGATGGTTAAGTACACCAAAGAAACAGAGATGACACAGCGACTCACTTAGGACAAGGAGTTGTGAAAACCCTTCATTGCAGTTGTTCTAAAAGGATCTTTGTCTTACTTCTGGAGTGACGGACAGGATATTTAGGATGGAATTTTGGGTGGTAAGGGCCACCTTCTGTAGAGATCTCATGAGAAGGGATAACAGGCACTATCTCATTATGTCATCTTTGAACAAGGGGAAGTTAGCTTGGAAGAAGGGGAGGTTACCTCTGTTCCAACCTCTTGCAGTCAAAGCAGGCAGAGGATTAAGGGATCTCCACCCAATCAAACAATCATCCTTTGCGCAAATTAGATTTATTGACCAGCCCTTTTCATACCAATTTCTTGGCATTTGAGGTTAGTTTTGTACCAATGTTCTTGGACATCCATTGGGTGACCCAGGTTTAAGTTTTGGTGTATGATTCTACTGGCAGGTATAAACCTTCCAGAACCCTCCTTGGAGCACAACCTGTGCCTCCTAGGTGCTCAGGTGTTGCCTGGACAAATCTGATTTTGTGACAGTTAATGGATTGAGATTACACAATTAGTTAACCCCTTATCAGCTGCAGACGAGTAGTACCAAGCTATTACAGCGGCACAGTGGGAGAGCCGCGGCACGACTAGCAAGGAGTGTTTAAGGTTAGATCATGGATTATGCTATGCTGTTTCAACAATTGCTTATAAAGGAAACAGGATTTTTCCAGACATTTACCATCATTCAGTGATACAACACATTTATTCAATACAACCTTTAAACACAACACGACACGATAAAAGATTGCAAATGAAAGAACTGCCAACTTACACTCAGATGTCCAACAATGCTTAGCTGTTTATACCACACTTTGAAACACCAAGTTTGTGATGTTATCTTAATAATAACGTTTACTACGTCAAGTGTTACTGATTTTTTGTACCATTGAATGATGGCAAATGTCCAGAAAAATCATGTTTTCTTCACAATCCTCCATGTCAAAAACAAACTAAAACGAAAAAGAGTAATGTTTCAAATAAAAAACGGTTTCTATACCTAATCATTAATTAAAAATTATCTGGTTATATGATACTTGTAACACCCACCTTCTGATAACCAGGCGTTTTCGTTGTCTAACT
Source organism: Homalodisca vitripennis (assembly GCF_021130785.1). Lineage (NCBI taxonomy): Eukaryota > Metazoa > Arthropoda > Insecta > Hemiptera > Cicadellidae > Homalodisca > Homalodisca vitripennis. The sequence goes on from NC_060207.1 coordinate 225,992,007, forward strand.
GTAAACTGGGTTCTTCAAGAAATTGTGTTATTTCACCTTTGTTAGTGTGACTGTCAACCACAATTACCTCACACTATAAAATAAACGATATCGCCACACAATGAATACACTCGGTGCAAATAAATTGCGGTTAAACACGAACTATTACTTTTATATATACATGTGTTTTTGACATAATACCAAAGATTGTAAACCAGGTTGGGAACTTATCACACAGTTCTTCAGTCATCGTAATACTGAAAATAGCTAATAGGGAACAGTCAATCCTCCTAAATAAACAATAACCAGCCGTGTGTCTAGAAACCTTTTAACACGAGAGTAGCGCTCAAAGTGCTCGGCTCACCATATTGCTCACCATTTTAAGTGGTTAAAAATTAAATATACTGATAATATTAACTTACTTTGCTAGGGTAAGTAGCCCCACATTGTTCTCCGGATTAGATCTGGTTTTTGAGTGACACACAATATTAACGGCGTCCAGCTGAGCTTGCAATCTTGTGGGTAGAAAGTCCCCATTCCGCATGTAGTCACTGTTATCCACACTGAAAAAATAAATAAATAAATTTAAACAAGTGGGTGGTAAGAAACAAAGAATTTAGTCAAATATCTTAACAAATATTTCTAGATAAATTCATTATAGGCCATTTAAAAATATTATTTTTATAGTTTCCTAGACAATGTCCGGAGACTCTCGCCTCTTTCCCTCTAAACAAAAAAATATGAGTGGATAACAGGGTTGTCAAACTTCACATAAGAATTTCAACAGAAAGAATAGGTGTACCATCTGCAATTGATTTTTTATTTGAGTTCCCTTTTTTCCTCTTGTTGGTAATAATTCCTACCTTCATGGAGAAGTTTATTTATTGTTTCTACCTCCATGGCGAAGCTTATAGTGTTAAGAATAGACTTTAACGTATACTACTTATTATTGTATCAGCATGGACAGAAAAAAAAAGTACTGATTTATTTTACTGGTACTTTTGGATTATACCGACCACACCAGTATGAAGAACACAAAAATATAAATTTATAGAAACAAACATGATAGAACGAAAAAACAACTCTTTAATTAAAAAATTACAAGCATTTCCAAGTATTGTGATCGGTATTGTTGTCGCTGTTATCTTATCTTTCTCGAGAATCCCGATTACGGTAGGCCGCGTGGCATCACATGATTTGCACGGTACATAATTGCCTTTCCATTAAAATTCAATTTATATTTCTGATCAGCCCTTCTAGAATTTGCTATTTTACTGATAGGTACTATCTCGAGGGATGTTTTTCTTTTGTTGACATCAGCGCGGGGCAGCACCTTCGGTGCTGCCTCGCGCTGTTGGCCGGAGGCACTCGCATTTTGGGTGGCGGATATGATCATGAATAAAAACAAGTTTTGAGTTTTTTTTCAATAAAGATTTTAGTTTCAGTTTGGTAATGTTTGTTTTTGTTGAATTTTTGTGTTTGGAGAAATGTAGAGGTAAAATAAGGAGGTACAAACAAAGTAAAGGTACAACAAAGCGACGCACCAGCTCAACGGGCGGCGAGACTCTGCAATCACGTTATCTACTAGACCGCTCGACTTTGACCTCTGTCTGATGATGGGGAGGGGTTTGCGATAAGACAATTCCTGTTTTATATTGATGTAATATTGTTTTACGCTAATCTAGTAATATGTAGAAGCAAAATGTCAAATAACAATTCATGCCTTGGTGTGGTCGATATAATCCCAAAGTACCATTTTACTTTGTAATGCCATTACCTTGCTACTTAGAATAATATGGTTGGGTAATTTTATAATATTTTTATCTTTCAATCATTAGTAATCAGCCATTTAGAATTTTATATTTTACTGATCAGTTCTATCTCACGGGAAGTTCTTCATTTGTTGCCATCAGTCCGAGCCAGACAACTGACGGCCAGAGATTCTTCTTCTTCGTCTTCGAAGGGGCAGCCTATTGCCATACACTTAAGCCTCAAGGGCCTTTTGCGCACCTCGGAAATATACCATGATACCAACCAGTTTACGGTTTCAGAAGTTCTACGAACTGCCGGAAACAACCGATTAGGTCCTCCTGAGGAAACTCACTGCTCTTGTCAAGACTACTAAAGATGACTTAGCACTCCCTTGCTATTGCAGGACAGTCCTTGTTAGAAGCTGAGCCCAAGTTGGCCAGGGCATCAGCTCTTTCAGAGTCATTACTGTTAGCCCGTTCAACTACAAGTAATTTTTGAGATAAAAAAAGATTTGACTTTTCCATAATGTAATTGTATTTTTTCTTTTTATAATTTAATATTTGAGCAAGTTCCTTTTCATAAAACAAAAAATGTTAAGTGGCTAAAGTAACACTTATCAAAACTATTTAAGTCCATTAACAAAAAAAAATGTAGAATTTGTATATTATGCTCCCAATTGATGACTCAAAGCTCAGCCACGTACTCAGATTAGGGCCATTGTTCTCCAGGCAAACTATACAGGCACGAACATAATTTTTTGAACTGTCTAATGAAATTCACTGGTGCCATTAAGCTAAAAATCTACAAAAAGAAGTGGAGAGACTTTAATAAGCGGCCTACACTTGTTATTCGATATATTATGCAACTTCTGTGTATGTAAAAATTATACACAATAAGAGTTATAATAAATTACCGTAACAAGAAGAATCTTGAACATTACAATTTTAAGTTACATAAATGTTACAATAAAATTACAAAACAACAAATCCAACTATGGCCTGGACTTAGATATCAAAGAAACCTTGTGATATTTATAACTTGCCCAGCTTGATATCAATAAGTAACCACTTTGTGAAATGGAGGAAAGAATTCTCCCCATGTGTTACCAAGAGCAAACCCACATGTTGAAGCTAGTTAAACAAATCTCATCTCTTGTGAGAAATATCTTACATCTTTTCCTCATATTCAACACCATTTTCAAAGTCTCAAAATATTAGTTACTTCTTGTTGTTTATTGTTTACTTCAAAATGACTATAACTAATAAGTTGGAATCATATGCTAAGTTAAATAAATTGTAATATCGAATTATCCTTCAGATAAAAACAATCGAACCATTTGATAATAGCCATCGAATAAATAGTGTAGGCCGCTTATTAAAGTATACCCAAAGCAGCCAATGGGTAGGATACGATAAGCGGACCCGATATTTTATATCGAAGAATGTAATCATCGATACCTAATATTCGTATCTCAAATCCTAGACCATCAATCGATATAAAAGTATAGTCATCAGTAATAATCATATGTTTGGTAATTCTAAGCAATATATGGGTCAACCTCGATTTTTCTCATATTACAATATAATGTTCCAATAGTCAATTAGAAAAGGAAATGACTAGAATTTCTTGCCGGAAAGCAGTTATAGGGAGCAGGCAACTCATATTACAATATAATGTTCCAATAGTCAATTAGAAAAGGAAATGACTAGAATTTCTTGCTGGAAAGCAGTTATAGGGAGCAGGCAACCGCGAGAATTACCTATTAGTGATCAGGGGCACTGACGTGATCTGGGCTTCAAATTTGGAACTACTCGAGTTAATTTTTTTTCTAAAAGAGCAAGCAGCGCGAAGCGCTGCGCAGCGGGCAAGCATCGTGCGTGATCTTCGTCCATACTGAATTGATTCAGGCCAAAGGAATGACACAGATTCCTTTACCAGATTTTTACGGGGATTTTGTATTGGGCGGATTATATTGGTTTACTTTGCTTTCCAGCATGTAATTATGTGTTTAAAATTGTTTTACATACATTACCTACATTATATTGTAATATGTAATAACAATTTATCAGAAATTTTTAATAAAAAAAGGATCACGCACGATGCCCGCCCGCTGCGCAGCGCTTCGCGCTGCTTGCTCTTTTAGAAAAAAAAAATTAACTCGAGTAGTTCCAAATTTGAAGCCCAGATCACGTCAGTGCCCCTGATCACTAATAGGTCACTCTAAGCAATATATGACCGTCTGGCGGTTGCCTGCCCCCTATAACTGCTTTCCGGCAAGAAATTCTAGTCATTTCCTTTTCTAATTGACTATTGGAACATTGTATTGTAATATGAGAAAAATCGAGGTTGACCCTATATATTGCTTAGAATTACCATATGTTTTATATTAAAATATTAATTTAATATTTACAGTGATTAAACTAATTATTAAAACAAAAATTAGGAAAACTGAAGACAACCATATTTGCTCCTCTCACGGTTACAGTTGTTTCTTTCCCACACATTTCACATAACGGGTTTTCGGTACGAGTCCAACATGTTGAAACCACGTAAAATATGTCTTATCATTTTTCAAATCAATGTTGTGTATTTTTCTAAAATTGACTGCCATTTTTAATGATCAAATGTTACGTAAAATTGAAATATTACCTTACGTGTATTATTTGAAAGTGTTTACAGCTGTTGATATAGATTATTTAAGTTAACTGTTCAAAATAATTAATCAATATCAATTGATTATATCGATTGTTATGATTAAGTAATATCGTTTGCCAATTTCGATATAAAAAACCGGGTCCGCTTATCATACCCTCCCCGCAGTCAATATTGAAACACAGTCTTTTTCATTTGTAAGTATAAAGGCAATAAGACAATTAAGCAAACCAAATCATGTGAAAATGTGCAATTAAAATGTCAATAAAGGCTCAAAAGTTAAGGAAATATCTATTCAGAGATAACCAATAGTTATCCAGAGAGAGTGACTGCCACTTATGCAGAGCACAGTAAATAGTGGGAGTAGCTCTGCTACGTTAACATTGATGTATAAAGGTTCAGTATACCTATGCTTCTGGCTATGCAAGACGGAGCATCAAATGTTTTCACATTGTACTTTTATTACCTCAAAACATGAGTGCTGTAATAGCCATGCCAAATGTACAGTAGCCTATTACAAAATTCCACATTTTGTATTCTGTGGAATATTAATCACCATAAAAAGTTTAAAATCACTAACAAGCCCTGGAAGTTAACCCTCCGAGCGTCCATCGTCGATATGTTCACTAAACGTCATCGTCGAAAATTTCGACTATGAACATTCATCTCTTTAAATTCATTTTACGACGCTAATACCGGTCAAATCGCCGTATAACCTATACAGTTCAAAAGCTCGTGAATTTTCCTTAGTGTTTAGTGGTCTTTGGATTTCTCGTAGTCTGTACTGAACATTAGTCTACGTACATCGTTTTCATCAGCTGTTATTTCCAGTGAATCGTATATGCCTTGTTTGTTGTTGCTAAGATACGAAAGTATAAATTTCACCATTTACAGTGTATTTTGTGCTGTTTTCTTTGCTATATAGTTATCAATTCCTAGTTATATAGTTACTAATTGTTTTGTGTGTGTGTTATTGTGACTTTTTGTGCTATATTTCAATATCTTATAATATTTTTTGTAAAAAATTTCTGTTTATTTTCTTCAAAGTATACTTTTAGAAGCTGTCTCATATATATAATATAAAATTAGATAGGCCTAGTAATGAATATGAATTCTCTGATTTGTATGTGAAAAATATATAACATTTCGATAGCAAAAGACTAAGAGCATTGTTATATCAATGTTTTATATAGGCTAACTACTGCAATTAGGAAGATTGTCAAATGTGCAGGTTTTCATAAAAATATGTATAAAATAAATATATAAACTATTTAACATTATACATTTCTGTTTTCAGGACGAAATTCCCCATAATTTGGCTATTCTGAATTTTCAATATATTTAATATTTCAAATACATGTCCATACTTTTTTGAAGTTTTTTATTTTTTTATTTTTATTTCTTTACTTCTAAGGTAAGAGAATTATTTTTCTAGCTTTATAGTTATACAGTCTGAAAGCTCAGTTCTTTGCAGAAAAAATGGTATATAACACTTTATATTTAAGTTAATATTTAGATTTATTATAGATTTTGGGTACGGTCCAATAAGCGGACCCGGTTTTTTTATATCGAAATTGGCAAACGATATTACTTAATCATAACCATCGATATAATCAATCGATACTGATGAATTATTTTTAACAACTTAAATAATCTATATGAACAGCTGTAAACACTTTCAAATAATACAAGGTAATATTTTAAATTTCACGTAACATTGTGTATTAAAATGGCCGTCAATCTTAGGAAGCTTCACGAAATTGCTTTAAAAGACGATAAAATATGTTTTTTATGGCTTCAGGATGTTGGGTTAGTACCTAAGAATCCATTATGTGATATTTGTGGAAAGGTAACAAATGTAACTGTCAGAGGAGCTAACATGGTCGTCTTCAGATGCAAAAAAAGAAGGTAATGGTCGACACAACTTTAGTAAAAACGTTTTCGTTCTGTTTCATTTAGTTAAAGTTATGAGTTTCCCTGATTTTGGTTATGTTCATTTATTATTTGTTATCATTAAATTCACATTTTAATTTAAACATATGATTGTTATTACTTTTATATCGATTGATAGTCTATGATTCGATATGCGAATATTAGGTATCAATGATTATATTCTTCGATATAAAAAACTGGGTCCGCTTATTGGACCGTACCCTAGATTTTACAAGGAGAGCCTGCAAAACCTCACAAAATAGGTGTGCACTTCATAAAATATGATGGACGCTCGGAGGGTTAAAAGAGCCTACAACAGACACACATATAATTTAGTATTTAATACTAGCATGACAGCAAGATGTTTCTGACCATCAATGATTAGGCCTATTTCTTATAAGAAGCATAACCAAACACTGTAGCAAAAAAAAAACATTCCAGAAATGTAGTCTGGTCATTATAACAAGTTATGAGGAGTCCATTTCACAAAAGATGGTGCCATAATTTGCAATATATTTATGTAAAAGATTCAAAGGTTCAAAGCACAATAGGTAACATAAGTTCTCATAAAAGATAGTGCACAAAATACATTTGGGCTTATTACATTAAAATGCCATGTCATGTTGTATAGGTTAACATTTACAGACAAGTTCTCATGAGTAAAAATGACAGTAAATACTAATACTTGAACATTCAGCATGAACAAACTGAATATCGGAAGTAAAATAAAAAGCTTGAAATATATCTTACCATATCATAGTACTTTCAAGAACCATTTCTACTGGTTATCTCTCTTGAAAACTACACAATACACTAGTTAGTTACTCCACTTCGGTTCTCTCTTATCCTCTATTCAGAATTTCTGCTCAACTCTCTAGATTCTTCTGTTCTCTTTCTCTAGACTTTGGTTTAGTATTACGCTTTTTTCTTGCAATGAATTACTGTCAAATGACCATAGAGTAAGATGAGTCTCTACATTGAAGATACTGAAGAAGACATAACATTCGACAGACGATTGAACCAATGAACACAAACTATTAAACTCACCAGCACAGCAGTGAGCAGTGTATTGCAAAAATTAATAAATCATATATTTAAATATTGATGATGGTTACGATTTTTGTGTGTACGAATAATGGTTTGCAGAGTTTAAATGCTACTCTACACACTGCTCTTAAAATCTTCTTCTGAATCAACTAGAAGCAATTTATTGTAGAAGAATGTCACCACAGATTTAAGCCACACAATATGTGTGACTAGAACAGCCCGGATTAATATATTCTCAATTGATCTACTAAAATTATGTTCCTCGATTTCCACAACAGAAAACAATGTTGTACTATGATATACTATAATTTAATGTGTTGTGCCATTATTTTGGGAACATTGAATGTCTGACGAAAACAGCATATCTAAATAAACGATGTTTATTGCGTCGTATAACGTCGCATCACGACACACTGGCCTGATCGATTGAGCCCTTGCTTCCTCGCCCTCAGTCTCCAGCCCTGCCGTAACCACACAAAACCTATGTCCCTATGGCCTAAAGCTTACCAGTTAATTAGTATTATTTATTTAAGATCTACCAGTTTTTTATGGTCCTATACGCTACAATGACGACAAGGATATGGACACGGTGGTGTCGAGTACGATATTATAACCTGTGCGCGATAAAATTAACGCCAAATTCCACGAATGTTCATTAATATTCGTGGCGGCGCGGCAATGGCAATTGTAGTGAAGTGAGTTTTGCCTTTAGTTAACAATAGCTACGGCAAGTTTCGGAAACTATCGGAAATTAACAATGCAACTACAAGGGAGGCAAAATTGGGTCATTCGGCCAGTTTGACAATGCACAGGAAATGCGGCAATCATACGTAGAGCATTTCGAACTTTTTATTTACTGTAACGGCATAGATACTACGAATAAAATTAGTACATCGTTGACAGTGATAGGCATGAGGAGTTACATTTTGTTCAAAGACAATAATACCGATCTGTTCTTCATCCAAGATATACGATCAAATAGTGGAAACTATCGGGAAGTATTTCCATCCCTAGACATCTTTCAAAACCGAGCGATGTATTCTCAGTCACAAGCATTAGTTGGAATACGAGACACTGAGTGAATACATTGTGCATCTCAAACAGATATCTCAATACGAGTTTGGAGGAAAGCTGTCAGACTACCTACATGACCGACTAATGGCGGGCCTTAAGGACCATCACTTACAAAAGAGACTTATAGGAGAGGAGGACTTCAAATATAAAAACAACTGCGCCGCTCCTAAATTCTATCGAGTTTACGGAGAAAGGAGCAGTGTAGATGACAATCAACTCCGAAGGACGACTTTGGAGCCTGGGCCATTACTAAACAACAGAGCCAGACAAATTTCAGTCAAAATGGGCAGGCAACGATGCAACCATAACGTCAAATTGTATACGGTGTAGGAATTTCAACCACTTCAGCTTCCAATGTCGGTATCGCAAGTATAATTGTGATTTTGAAATAAAAAGGGACATCTAAACGGATATTATTTGGTAGAGACTGAATGAAAGCCTCGCAGTTACCTATTAGAGTCCCAATAATGTAATCAATGTAAGATCAGCTGTTGGTCAGGATGTAGAAAGCGACTTGGCGGATATGGCCGCGACATCAACTATCAATGTAAATAAACGAAATGTTCCTGGACGTCATTATTTTAACAGAACAAAATGATTCGGAGAGAATGGATAGAAGCTTGTAGGAGACTATAGGATAGTAGGTTTACAGTTAGTAAAAATAATGTAGACTTATGATAGACTAGATTAGATTTTTGTTATATTAGAATTAGAAAACAAGTCCTAGATACTACATAAACAAAGTCAAGTCAATATTTAACGCGCCAGAACCAAATGATGTAACTCGGTTAAAGGGTTTTATGGTTTAGTTCATTAATTCGCTCGTTTCATAATCCAAATTTCAACAATATTTACACTAATGCTTATGTTGTTAAAGAAAGTTAAGGAATGTTTATTGATTTTAGTATGCAGCAAATCGTTTGGAGAGATAAAAACACTTTGTTCAGCTCAAGTATTCGCTTATTTTGACCCTGTCTTAAAGTTAACATTAGCAGGTGGTGCTAGCTCGTATATTATTGCAACTGTGCTCAACCAAATTCAAAAAGATGGTATATCGCCTTTGCTACAAGAGGGGTAAGTGATGCTGAAAAATAATACTAACAACTAAATACCCTAGCCCGACCTGACATGACCGGTCAGGAAAAATACATCACATATATTACTCTATGCAATGAATGCAGAATGTTTCAGTTGCCAAATGATATCGAGTTTATGTATGGAAATAAAAACCTTAATATTTTAACGATGACGGGCCAAGGAATTGACATTACAGAGACCAGTTATATACAAATTATTCGTTTTAATTTTACGATGACGGTTGTCAAAAGGTTAATGTAAAGTTTACATTATAATTTAAATGAACAGTGAAAGATGTTGATTCACAACAAATTATTTGGGGTTTAAATTTAATGTTGGTACTTGAGATTGAACATTTCCTCATTATCAGGAGCAGGTTCTAAATTAAAAAAAAATAAATAAAGGCCTAAATTCTAACAATTTTAGCATCGATACGTTTCCAACAGTAACTTATAACCCGTATGAAGTAGGTCTTTAAAGATGATCTTAATACCTATAGATTAGCAGAGAAGTATTTGTTTTCAGACAAACTGTGTAAGCCCTGATTTATTTATTTAGTATGTTTGAAAACTCACTCAATAAGGAATGCACCAATGAATACAGTGTTGACTTTTTTTATTTTAAACACTTTAACTTCCAATTTCACTGATAAAACATAAATTGCGTTTATTTTTAAAACGTATATTTGGTGAGAAGATTTAGTTGTCTATGTTCTTTATTGTGACGTTTTTTGTATTTAAAACATTAATATTAATTAGAAGAATGATGTAATTCTGTCTTTACATGGGCAGCTGAACTTGGAGATTGGATGATTGTTCAGTTGGATATAACATATAAGAAATATCAGTTATTAGTGAGTTTCTCTATGGTGCTTGTGTGTCACACACAGAGCAATAAGCCGAATGTCTGCTGACTGCTGTAAACCAGTAAACGTAAACTAAACTGTGTTAAAAACAGATGATTGTTAACCGGGTTAATTATAAATTTAACTGTTGTGTGTGAATGAATACGATATAAACATAATTCTGTGTAATTGGCTTCTTCGTGATTGTAATGTTACTCAGATGGTAAAGGTATCTTGATATTAAAATGATATTCTAAATTAGTCATTTTCCTAATTATTTTGTAGGTTAGAGTTTAAGGACTTAGTGTAAGGCCTAGGCTTGGTTTATTTTGTGAGCTAATGTGGGAATGTAATTAAGTAAACTTTTATTCATGGAATTTATTTTGTATTGCAATTTATATGTTGAGATCAGGTAGTGGTATTTATTTGGCTTAGGGACATTTATTTTTCGGTAACAACTGTTCAAAATTCTTCATATTTTGGGTAGGCTATACTAATGTTGAAAGGGAACATTTAGAGTTAAACCCAATTTTTATCCAGGTCCTAGTTAATAGATTATATACCATCAATTTAAGTTAGCAATAGTGTAATAGATGAATGTTTTTTTTTTCATAAAAGTTTTAATCAGGACTACTATTTTAATAAATCCACTTATATGTTAGCACCTCATGGTAATAATTTTGTTTACTGGCTATTGCTTTCATTTTAAAATTCAATACTTTGATATTATCTGTAGGGCACTAATTTTGGAAGAGTTTTTCTTACCGGGAACCTAAAAAATTTAATTAGTAGTTAATATAGTTTTTTTGGTCCCTTGTATGAAAAGCTCTTCCGAAAAAGTGGTCACTGGTTAATATAAAAGTACCAAAAATTCTTTTTCTTATGAATTTGGTAAAAAATTTTAAAATACATGTTTTTTATTTAAAACGGATAGGGGGTATGGTACAATAAGCGGACCCGGTTATCCATTGTTATATTACACAGTTTTTTCATAATTTTCTTAAATCGAGAAAAGTAAGGCGGTCATGGGACTGACTGACCAAAGTGACTACTTCTTATAATGGGCTGTGAATGTATATGATGAAAAAGTACTTTGCTAATTACTTTTTAAATATTTTTTTGCTAATTATTAAATGGTTACTTTTTTATATTTCAAAGTAATACGGGACACTAAATTTTTCAACATAAAAAGTTTTCTATTTTTGTAATATTTTTTACATTTCATATATTACAATGATCACTGACTTCTAAATATTAAAGTAATACATATTTAGCCTACAAATTTTCATAATTACAGTTTATATTGGTTTCTATACTTTGGTCAATATCATTTTCACTACAGTCTTGCATTTCCGAAATTATTACTTCATTTTCATTATCATTATATTCTAAAAATTAAATAATGGGTTTATGATTTAACTGAAATAAGACAAAAGTTTTAGAATAAAATTTTAAATATCTTGTAAACACAGCATCTATTGTTGTTCCGTATCTTAACTTAAGTTTTTATTGATTGACATTGTTAAATTTTATTTATCTTTAAAAAAGTCAATTAATGGTTTTGATGTTTCTTTAGCAAAATATGTATTAAAATCTGTTTTTACATAATTTATTTTTTAAGTGAATGTCAGGTAGGGTCCAATGTAATTGAGTAAAGGTTATAATTATAATCAACAGAAAGACTAATTTTCTTCTAGAATTAAATTACGTTATAGCTTTGTCAGCTAGAAAAGTTCTTATTTATTTATTTTTAATCCTTTTATAAAACCCATCAGGGCAAAACTATAGTGAAGTGGAATAGGAATTAATATTAACCGTGGTAAAATTCAATTTAGAATCCGATGAGCTTTAAATACTGCTATTAAATGATGCAGTAAGTTGATTAATTTTACGTTGGATTCATTAATAAATAAATTAGTAGTTCGTAGATTTATTCAATATCTTATCATATATTTTAGTTTCTTTGCAACAATTGTTTGGTGTTGGAAGTTTTTCAGTGTGTTTAGGTCAATAATAATATGAGTAAACTGATCTAAATCAAATCATTGTAAAACACTACTAGATTAGAGAAGTATTTCATTATTTTCTTTATCGCATATAATGTTGTATGTGATTGTGGTTTATATTTCCCTTTTAATCTCTCCAAACAGATTTTTCATTAAAGTCAAGTTTTGTTAGTTCAGATGAAATGTTTATACGTGAACGGTTTGTTTACGTTTTGGTAAAACTTCTCCTTTGAAAGCATGTGGAAAACATAAACATGCATGGCGTGAAACATGAGTTTTTGCCCCGTGCAAAACATACATCCATACTCCACCAAAAAAAGTAGTCACTTTAACAAGTGACAGTACCTCTCACTAGTACGCCTGGATATTCACCGAATGGAGAAACGCCCTGACATCAAAATGGCCGCGATAATCCTGCCCTAGCGGTTACAGAGTGAAAAACATGCCTGACATTCTATGATGTGACACGAAAGTTTTTTTCCCCCGTGCAAAACATACATTCATAGTCCGCCAAAAGCAGTACAGTAGTCACTTCAAAAAAGAAAATCATGATTTGTCTTTCTTATAACTCCATTCATGTTTATATAGTCTATATTTTAATCCTCAACTTTTTATAAGGCATTCGATTATGTTTGGCTTTACTAAAAATGCCCACAATGCTGGTGAAAAATGAAAAACATTAGCTTTGAGATAGTACCTATCAGATAACAGTATTTCAAAATCCCAAAGGGTTTGATGAATGCTTTCGTCATCAGTATGGGCTGTGGCTACGGATGAAAAACGTCCCCTTTGAGACAGTACCTATCAGATAACAGATCAACTCCAGCTAGGTCTGATCATGAATGAATGAATTCAGTAATCAGGGTGACACCTTTGATGCTTCCATAGCCTCCACTTGCACTATCAATTAATATACTTTTAGTTAAACATAAAATATACATGATACTTAATTTTGAGAAATACAATTTAACACATGAAATCTATTTGTCATCCAAATACGGGAAGAATTGGACAGTGCACACTAGTACAGTTGTATTTTATAAAGTATAAGTATTGGAAGAGACTGTTCATCCCATATTTAAACCATCAATCTTCCCATTTTTAGGTTAAACAATGAAAATTATTAAATTTTAAATTATAGTAGAATTGTGTATTTCTATTATAGTGCAATAGTGAAATATATGTCTCAACCCTAGAATTGACCCCAAGGTTTGAAATTACTCAGCTGACCATTCTTCATAATATTACACATGTGTTTATTTTCAAAGCTTGGTCGTGATTGTCAGTTCTTTTTGAGTTTACTATGGGTGAGAACATGGTTCTGACCGTGTGAAACCGCACACACCTTCAATGCTGCTTTAAAGACAGATGACTAACAATGTCAAATACCAAATTGATTTTGATTTGGGGCTAGCTGAATTGCAAAACTCTTGTATAGAGTGTCCTAAAAGTATTATGAAGAAACAGTAGCAAGATTATTAATTAATGTTATCAAATTCTGTATTCATTATTAAAATAAATTCAATGACCTTATTAACGTAATTATTATTAATTCCATAAATTAGTTACTCAATATTTTACTAACAATTATTTTCATATCATGACAATTGTACTCTTACTACTATATAGCATAGATAAATAATAATAGTTTAATTATTTTTGTTTAACATCTCTCTCTACAGGACCATTCAGAAGATAAACATAGGACTATTGTACGTTTTAGAGATGCCGTACTATGCTGTGGCTGTGGGGAAAAACCCGGGAGTTTATAAAACCTGGTAAGTTGAACATGTAATTGAGAAACATGCTTTAATTTGACATACAATAGTCAAAGAAAAATCTGAACATAGTACAATTATGTACAGGAATATATTCCAATCCAAATTTACAATGACATTAATGTTGCCACTTTATTTTTACTACTTCAACATCCAAACTGTTTCATTAATGAATTAAATTAATTGTTCATATGTTTCTGCACTTGTTCCCCTTAATGTAGCTTTAATTTATTGTTAAGAAAAATGTTATCACTCACATTGTTATTTATGAATTGCTTGTTTACTCTATTATTTATGCTCATTATTGAACAATTTCTCATTTAGACTATACTCAGAATTTTAATGGTTATGGGTAATAAGTTGAAGGGTTATTTCTGGTTTAATTATGTGTTATAATATATGAAGCTATAGACACTATTATCCAGTCTAATAAATGTTTAGAGTGTTTAAATAATTAAGCTTAAATCAGCATTCAAATATGGGAGAAAAGCTTATATATGCACATCTATAAACTGTTTATGGATAGTTAAATTCAATTAAATTTTAATAGCTGCCTGTCGAGAGTACAATTTTCTTCATCAATGTTTTTTAGGGAAGAATGTCAGAATCAGACCAAAGGATATCCACAAGCCAAATACAGGAAATTCAACACGGAAAACTGAAGCTAGTAATTTTGTAAAAAACTGCAGGAACCTACCTGAATAACTCATCAATAAAAATCAATGCAAACGTAACAACTGCAGTAAACATTGAAAATTTAAATCCTCCTGAACTCGTAGCAGTGGCAAGTCAGCCGTCCCATACCTTACTGAAACATGATAGATTGGGTTTGATCGCAGAAAAATTAGACAAATTCATTGAACAGACCAACAAGAAGCTGAGTGAATTCAGCAGCAGACTTGACATCCTTGAGACTTCGTTGTATAACAGGTAATTAAAGACCTACATCAAAATACACACTAAATATGTAAATTATTAAAACTAGGTGTACTAATTAATTATTGTTATTTCTTAAACGATGGTAATACTTTAGCATGTATTGAGTGTAACTCTTTTTATAGTGATTTGCCAATCAACAACAAAATAAAGTTGTATAACTAAAATATTGAATAAATTAGCAAAAGAATAATATAACTCCTCAATCTGTTATACAGTATACATAATGTTTAGGTGTGGTTAATGTTGTTATAAAAACGTATTCATACTATGTAACATGAATGAAAATCTAGAAATAAAATGTTATTGTAGATTATCTGTGGCCAGTCTTATTATTCAAAAGAATAGTAGAAGATCGATTGTGCACGACACTTTACAGGATGAATACAAATTTAATTTATTTTGTAAATGTAACAAATTTATCCTTACCATTTTTAGATGTATTAGTGAAAAGAATAATGGCGACATTTACAGAAAACCCACTTGTAACAACAGATACATATCACACGATTTGAACTATCCACCCTCCCAAAAAGAGCTGCTCTCCACACCATGATTAACAGATTACGTACAATGCCTTTAAAGAACGATGGGTACATACACAAAAGAACTAAACAATATAAAAAGTAAAGCTGTTTTCAAATAAATTGACAGTTTATTAAAAAAAATGAAAGATTTGATCAAAAAACATCCAGAACTACTTTAAAAAGTAGAAAAAAAGAAAAGAAAAGTGGCAATCCATTTTATAAAAAAAATAAAAAAACATTTAAAAAAAATGTTGACATGAATATAACATTTCCACAACGAATAAGATAAATAATATACTTGGAAATCCAAAAGATAAAATTTTGTATGAAAATAAAAGTGAAATTTACAAAATTAACTGTGAAGATTATGATAAGATTTACATTGGCCAGCAAAAAGAATCATTTAAAACAGATTTAAAGAAAATTAAAGATAATATAAATACGGATAAACTAAAAAAATCAGCTATTTGCAGGTGTTCATGCATTAGAAACAAATCACACATTAGTAAAACCAATCCATAAACAAGAACTCTATGCTTATAAAACATACATAAAAAAAACATAAAGAAAAAATATTAAACAAAGATTTTGGACCGATTCTAAATGCACCTTTCCTGTAAAATATAACTAAATTCTTTTTGACCCAAACTCTTTTACATATATTAATATTTATTTTATTTTACCTTTAATCATACAAATCTTGTATTAAACTTTATTCCGCTGATAATTGTTTTGAATTTTAAAATATTTATACTGTTTCAAATTGTCGATTTATACCTGACGACGCCATCGTAGTTGTCAAAAGACCTGGTGAAAGAAAATTTAAATTTTTTGGACAGTTGTGGGTTTTCTTTTAAAGAAAAATTTGTTTTCTAATAAGAAGAGCTCCTCCTTCGATTAAAATATATATATATATATATATATATATATATATATATATATATGTATAATAGCCTATATTTAGAATTTCTAATAGATTTAATTCATCCATCATCTAACTTTTTCATGTTATGGCAGGACATCAACATTTCTCTAAAGAGGTTAAAAATTAGTCAATGCATTGGTAAAAAATAAGACTTTATTTTCATTTAGAATTGCTTTAAAGTTGCCAAATATACTTATTATTTGCATGTAAGTCGTATTCGAAAAGTAAATACAGTTTCATTGCACCACCCCTAGTCTTCGTCGTTCACTTGCTCTCACAGATGCCATTTTAGTTACTCTAAGTTGTCTTTTCAGTTTGCTGTGCACATTTAAAATGTTAAAGACAATTGATGTTCCTGCCGACTGTGAGATTTGAGCTTTAATTCGGTTTGTGGATACTTGGAATGTGAAACTAACAGATATTTATTGTTACTCTTCCTAAAATTATGTTGTTTTGCATAATATTTTGTGCTGCTTTTTACAGGTTTGTAGATTTTAAATATAGAAAAAGTTAATTTTTTGTCTTTTTCAAATTTTTGTTATTTTTATATTTATTATTTATAAGTCATTTTCACTATCTGTGTCCATGCCATCATCACACAAATGAAGCCAATCGTCTATTTCTGTGTTGGATATTTCCATGGTAAAATAAACACTAGAAATAAAACCATAAAATACTCCAGGATGGGTGACATACAACAACGTGTGTTGTCTACAGAGAACTTAACAAGGTGCAAACACCCATGACAGAGGTCCAAGCAAGTGCTGATACCTAGTAGAAAATGCCAGAACTACTTGTACGACACGTAGTTGACGTAGAAATTCTTTTTGTGTTATTGCTTCTCATTACGTTGTGTCTTATGTTTATTTTTTATGGCAGACAACAAAATAAAACAGGAACAATATAACAATGTGTAATATTACGTCAAAAACTGTGAATGGTTTAAAAATAACATGTTGAGGTGGAGATGAGTGATAGAATGGTGGAAAAATCGGTTAGAACGTTTATTAAATGTGGAGCAAGTGTTTAAACAGTAGTGGAAACTATGTCGAAAAATAGTTTACAATATGCTCTTTGATGTGAAAATAAAGTTGGTTTAAAAATAATGGTTTAACTAGTTTTTCTATAACGCTGCTTGCTTTTTGAATATGCCTCGTAAATGGATTTTTATTACTCAACTTTCATGTCTATTTAAAATTTTTTGGTAACATTGCCAAACCACATGTTGTCTTGATAACTGTGTAAGTGATAAAATAAATCAACTTTCTTTCGGTGGTTTAATCATAATATCAAAATATACAAATATATATATGATCTTGCACAAACAGGGCGCCTAATTTTTTCATAATTATGGAGAATGTTGACATTACCTATTCTGAATAGACATTTTGTCCATTATCATTGTATTGTTATCGTACAATCCCTACAATACAATG
This sequence comes from Homalodisca vitripennis, assembly GCF_021130785.1. Taxonomy (NCBI): domain Eukaryota; kingdom Metazoa; phylum Arthropoda; class Insecta; order Hemiptera; family Cicadellidae; genus Homalodisca; species Homalodisca vitripennis. Next base: position 226,009,972 of record NC_060207.1, read on the forward strand.
TATTTTACCTTGTGTAATTTAATATTATTTTGTATACAGTGGTATTAAAAGAATTTATTACATTATTGGCTCTTAATTGTTTTTATGATTTTTTTATTTTGTACGGGTTTTGAAATATTGTTTTTCTTTGTAGATGCACTCCAGAAAGAAAAAGGAAAAATACAACAGAGGAAGACAAAACAAGAAGTAAATCAAAGAAAAAGAAGTATGTGTAAATAGTTGACAATTATATTATGTATATACAGGGTCACACAAAAAATGGCATTTCCACAATAATAATAAAAAAAAAAAAAAAAAAAAAAAAAAAAAAAAAAAAAAAAAAAAAAAAAAAAGTTATGAAAGAAATAAATTTAATTCATAGTAATTGAAATCTTATAGCTTTGCCATTTATGAAACATTGGTGTCATTTACAACTTTTTAAAATTACGTCCTTTAGATGAATGCATTCGTGAAATCTGCTCTGGAGATTTCTCATTGACCGTAGCAACATCTTAGCTGGAATACTGTGGATTTCATCCCGAATTTTTTTTTTTAACTCTTCCAGGGTTCTTGGGGAGTCATGTAACCTTCGTTCTTTGGGTTTTGTCACAAGAAAAATCACAAATGGATAAATCTGGTGATCTTGGGAGCCAGGGAATATTACCAAATTATGAGATTACACAGTTATCGAACAATTCTTGCACATGTACTATTGATTACCATTCAGTGTTTTATGTTGCTCTGTCCTGTTGATATTAGGCTTCTTGAACATTTGGAGAGTTCAATAAAGGTGTAACGAAAGTACGTAACATCTCCTCGTAACGATCGGCCTTGACAGTGGTTTGGTTTTCATTGCTTATTTGTTTAAAAATATGGTCCAATAATCCCATGAAAACACCTTACTCTCACTTTACCAGCGTGTTAAGGGCACTCATGAACTTCATTTGGAAGTTTGTTTGTCCATTTACGATCTGTGTATTCACGTAACCTGTGAGATGAAAAATTTACCTTATCTGACATCCACAACTTGTTTAGAAATTCATTGTCATTTGTTAACAGAATCCTAATTGTAACCGGTAATTGTTGCACTATCTGTAGTTTGTACGGATTAAATTTTAAATCAAGATGAAGAATTCTACGAACACTTTTGGAAAATTCCAATCATTGCTGTTTGCTTACGAATTGAACGCTATGGGTTCTATAAAACAGATTTGCATGCAACATCGACGTTTTCTGGAGAAGGCACACTTCTTGGTCGTCCTGTTGCTTTCGTCTTGAGGGCTACCAAACTATCATTGTTTTAATAAAACATTTTCATGGTTAATCCATGCTGTTGTCTCCGTTCCACTGATCCATGATTACTGAAATGGCGAACTGTTTACTTAATAACTGTCACGAACCCGTCGTGCTGCCACCTGCCTATTCCCGTTATTCTGTGTCACCCAGTATGTACTTTTATATATATTTGTATATAATATGTATAATATATACAGAGTGTTCAGAAAAGGGTGTCACAAACTTTTTTGTCTGATAGTACTCATCATTTTAAAACAAAAATTGTTATGTAAAACATATGTCAAGAAATGGTGTCATTTTGCCACTAGCCGCCATTTTGTATTTTTATCAAAAAATTTCTCTGGACCTAGAAAAAACTACAGATACGATACTTTACACATGGGTAGTGATAAACAAGACAACACTTGTTTAAAATAATGGTGTGATTTGCTTTAATAACTACAAAATGGCGCCTGTTGATTACCTCTAAAGTCAAGCAACAAAAGAACCAGTATAGTTAAACAATTTACAAGATAACAAATATTTTGCAATTGTTATTAAAAATTTCAATTGTACATTTTCCAACAAAATCCGTTAATGCATAAGAGAGCATGACCAAGTTAAAGGTACACTTGCACTTGCAGGCATTTTACAGGAGTGTACACTGGTACCAGAACATGTGAAAGAAAATGAATTTATTGGTGAAATGTTTCCAGAAATTCTAAGGAACTGGAAACTTAGACTCTTAGTAGGTTTTGTTGCGTAGCCTACGTTTTACTTGATATTTTACTCTATTGTAATTGTGCTATTTCAATTGTTAGCGTATTTTATGCCTAAACGAACCAAGAAATATTTTGTGCCAGTGCGGATTTTAGTTGGTTTGTTGGTGTTGACCTAATTCTGACACAAGCCTAGTCTCATCTCGTCATAGTCTGTCATCTGTCAGTTTAAAACACTACATAATAATGAGCTATCTATAAGTTCTGCCATACATTTCCATAACTTACCCCCACCCATCACATTCCGGTACTGGAAAGTTATGAATATATCCCTGATTTTTTAGGATTTAATAAGGTGTGTCTACTGTTTTTAATTCACTACATTTTGTGTTCACCACAACAATAAATTTCAACTTGGGAAAGGCAACATTAATTTGTAGATTTTAATTTATTGTTTCTAATGGTAGAAAGACATCATAATAGTCATTTTGCCTAAAATTACATCAATAAAATGGATTGTTAACTAAAATGATTGCAGATTACACGTGACTGTGGAGTTATCAGACGGTGAGTCATCTGACACTCCAGTGCCCACCACAACCAGGTCTCAGTCCACAACTGAGACTGTAGAACAAGTTGATAGTCCTTGGCGGGGCAACAACAGCACACCTCAGGGCTTCATCGTTGACCAGGAAGGCTTCACCATCGTCTACACTGATGGAGCTTGCAGTAATAATGGCAGAACCGGTGCAAAAGCTGGTGTCGGCGTGTGGTTCAACCACAATCACCCTTTGTGAGTAAAACTTTAGTAAACTACCAAATATTTTTAAATACAAAGAAAATGTGTCTGAACATTTTTATAAATTAAAATTGTTTGCAGCAAACATATATTTGCTTTTAAACCCATGATAAGAAAATAAAGGTCTATAAGAAGTGTCAAGAAATAATAAGATAAATATAAAAATTAAAAACTTTGTACATGTGACAGTTTGTCTAATTGTTATTCTATATCTTTAAATAAATATATTTTATACATTTTGCACTGAGTGCATTTTATATTTAGAAATTTAAAAGTGAATGGCAAACTAATCTATTGCTAAGGTCTAATTATAAGAAAACTTTTCTCCCGTTCTTAAACCACCTACGCAGGATCCACAATATAACATCATGTGCGTGCTGCACTCTTAAAAAACACTGCGTGATTAATTTTTTACGTGTTTACATGCTTAACTTTTATAAATGTTATGAACAAAAGAGACAGTCTATAGATATTGTCTTGTTTTGTCCACCTGTCTTGTATTTGTAAAACTTAACTTGTTTTTTTTTTTGTGGTTAATTATTTTTTAATTATATTTGCAAATTTGATTACTTTGATCTTTGATCTTTTTAATAGGTGTGAGTTCATTTAGAAAATTTTCAAATACATACTGGGAGGGTATAATGTGTATTATTCGTAAAATCAAAGAATTAATAATCTGCGTAGTAGTAACAATTTTGGGAAGAAACGCACGTACAATCTGAGGTATACAATGAGGAGTTATTTGTAGTGGTTTCCACTTTCAATGGCACCTTGGTACTAAAATAGCTTAGGTTTAAAACAGTACATTTATCTGCATTTTATTTAATTCCAGCATTAACCGAGCGCATACAATGAAATTGCATCTAATAAAGCTTTAAAACTCTACTTTTAATAAAAAATCTTTTTCATAATAAAATACAAGTAGTAAACACAATAGGTTTAACATTATGAAAACTCTTTTATAACGTAAAAAATAATCAATAAAATAACAGTCTGTTAATGTTTTTAATATTATCTAGCCCAATATCTTAAATGTCAGCAGTTCTACCTTCCTCAAGTGCCCTTGTTCCCACTTTGGACACAGACACTTCAATGTTATCAGTGCCTCTTGTATCTTTTTAAATGTTTAATTGGAACCTCATTGCTGATCTTCAATACTTTCACTTAATAATAATAAAAATCACCAATAAACCTATTTCATTCTGCAAATTATTATTATTATCAGTATCAATCTCAAACTAAAACAGCTTGTTTTACGTATCTTAACTTGCAGCCAGGTGTCCATTTAAAACACTTAATTGCAGCTTCAGTTATTGTTATTGTTAAAGTTTGCTTTTACAAGTGATGTCCTCTAGCAGAGAAATGAAGGATTGGCACACATCTATATTGTGCATCTGCCATGCTTTGTAATGTTCCATCTATTTATGTCAATAATTGAAAATGTAAATAGTATTACTGAGGCTCATTTTTGGCGTTTTTTGGAATGTCACTACTGTTTTTTGTCACTAGGATTGGCTGGAACTAACTTTCACACAGTATAAGCTCTAGAAATGACTGACACTGGCTTTCACAGAGTATAAGGTCTAGCACTGACTGACACTGGCTTTCACAGGGTAAAACTAGTACTGGCTGACACTAGCCTTCACAGAGTAAAACTAGCACTGGCTGACACTAGCTTTTACAGAGTATAAGCTCTAGAAATGACTGACACTGGCTTCCACAGAGTAAAACTAGCACTGGCTGACACTAGCTTTCACAGAGTAAGCTCTAGCACTGACTGACACTTGCTTTCACAAAGTATTAAGCTCTAGCACTGGCTGAAACTAGCTTTCACAGAGTACAACTAGCACTGGCCAACGCTTCCATAGAAAATAAGCTAGCTTTCATCTAATATGAGCACTGGCACTGACTAAAACTAAATTCCATAGAAAACAACTCCCGGCGACGACACTGGCTTACATAGAATACAAGCACTGGTACTGACTGACACTGGCTTCCATAGAATATAAGCACTGGTACTGACTGACACTGGCTTCCATAGAGTATAAGCACTGGTACTGACCGACACTGGCTTCCATAGAGTATAAGCACTGGTACTGACCGACACTGGCTTCCATAGAGTATAAGCACTGGTACTGACCGACACTGGCTTTCCATAGAGTATAAGCACTGGTACTGACCGACACTGGCTTCCATAGAGTATAAGCACTGGTACTGACCGACACTGGCTTCCATAGAGTATAAGCACTGGTACTGACCGACACATACCTGGAATCATTCCTTATACTCTTTAATATCAATTCTAAATTCAACAAGTGTATAACATCTTTGTCTAGTATAAGTTTCATATTAACATCAAATTTAAAATTAAACTACTAAGAAAGAAAAAATAACATATAAATAACAACAAAAATACCTTCCTTATACACCTTTCTTCATAGTTATATTTCTAATATAAAGATATATTTAAAATGTGACATATTGAAAACCTTGCTACCTCTTTGCACAAATAATTAAATGGTGTTCTATAATGTTAATACTACTGTACGAGGTACGTTCAAAAAGTAACAGGAATTTTCATTTTTTTTAAATGTTGATTAATTTGTCTACAGTAATGTTGTTACCTTCATAATAATTCCTATTAGATTTTATGCACTTGTGCCTGCACTTCTTCCAATCCTTGAAACACTTCACAAACTAGATCTTTGGGGTAGCTTTTTGTTCTTTCAGCGATGCACTATTCTCTTTTTGTAATGTCATTTATACTTGTAAAACAACAACTTGGTATTTAGTAGCGTTTATGTATTTGGAATATTCATATAATTTTTATATATTACATACTGGAGACGTATATAACGTACATTGTACGTTAATGTTCCATATTATTTACATTGTGTAATATTTATACTACGCTTGATTTTCACAATTTTGGGGTTTATTAGCAATGTGGCTGGCCCAGTGGAAGGGACCCCTACAAACAAACAATGCTGAGATACAAGCTGCTACAAGAGCAATACAACAAGCAAGATTGGCAGGTTAGTTCCTTATCTTATAATGGCTTTATTTCTAGTTGTAGACAATAGACAATATCCTTTATTACAATTTCTTCAAGTAATGTTACAGTGTCAAATTCAAGTCAAATTAGTATAATAGGTACAAAGTTAAATGAAAAAGCTTCTTCAGTGTTATGTGGGTCTCCCCAAGTAAAGAATTCATTTAGGGTGTAGAAAGCCTTGTCTAGCAGCCATCTCTGTAGCTTCCTCTTCATCAGCACAGGGCCTCCAGCTTTCAAGTGGTCTGGTATCTTGTTTAGCATCTTCACTCCTGCATACAATGGTTTTCATACATAACTGTTCTGTGACCTGGCAGCACATAGTTTTCTGCATATCTGGTGTTGTATTCATGCACGTCACTTTGTTTAGGGGGGTCTTTGGTCACACAGTAAAGGACAGTATCTAGGATGTAGATGGAAATGACCGTTGGGATGTTCAGGTTCTTGAAAACATCTCTACAGCTTTGTCTTGGACTTAAGCCTGCTATTACTCTGATTGCCTTTTCTGCATACCCAGGACGCGGTTGAGATTGCCCATAGTGGATCCACCCCAGACAGTAATACCATAGCGTAAATGGCTTTCAAACAATGCATAGTATGCAGTCATTGTTGCCTCAGGGGTACTAGTTGCCTTGATTTGTTTTATGGTATAGAGTAAATAGTCTATCAGCTTTTCCCTCAGGAATCGTCAAACTATAAGAGAAATGCAGTCTGATTTAATAGAGCTGTCAAACAAAGTAACATCTCTCTTGTTATAAAAATAAAAAAAATATAAATTAGTTGTAACTTTCTTTCTGTATATTTTAAAGATATAAACATAATTTTCCACATTTACCCTTTGATACGGTTGTTTTATTGCCCGTGGTAGCCGCTAAAGCAGGACTTTATTGAACAAAGCTAGTTTAAGTTCAGTAAAGAAACACAAAGGTTCAGTAAAGTCTCAATATCTTAGCTAATTTTAATCAGATCTTATTGGGTTTTCACTTAAATACTCATAATAAAACACAATAAATAAAGTGTGATAATTTTATTATTTAATTATTTTTGTGTTAATAAATATATTCATTACTAACAGACAACAAAGCAACATTTTCTAACCAGTTGTCAAACTTTCGTGTGCCATCTTGAACTCTAATTTTGGCAACTTATAGCTAAATAATAATATTAAACTAATTTCTAAAGAAAATGAAGTTTACTAATTTAAACCCACAAATACGTCCTAGTAGGACATTATCATTGTGTTTTTTTTACTGGCACCACCATATCTACAATCAGCTGACAAGCTTGTTGAATATGAACAGTATTTAGCATAGTAAAACAAGAGAAAAACAATAGCCTACGAACAGTGTTCCTTGTTTTTACTACAACGTTCTCTCATAAACACTTGTTCCGAATAATTCAAGAATTGGCCAGTAGGGCTGTCACCACATATTACATAGTTGTCAAACTACATGAGGTCGAAGTCAGGGTCCGTATAAAGTCAAACTGCATCAATGGATTATGGCGCTTATCACAATCATAGATGAACTTAATTTTTTACTTCTGTATCATATAAACACTCCTATCCCATTCTTTAACTTTTTCAGATCATCAGACAACATGCTGTGCATTTACAGTAAAATGGCCAATTCTCCTAGTCAACTCTTCTGTTAACCTTTGTACTACAATTATCTGGAATATAATATATATATAAATCAGATTCCTCTAATTTTGAAGTGGAACTTGCTTATTATACTTGTTTACTCTAAAAAGGTATCGGTATTTCATATATAAGGCTCATGATTTTATAAGTTAGTAGTCAGTTGTCAATATTCTTTATTAACAATGGTATTATAAGAGAGATTTTTGTGAATAAAGGATGATGGTCAATTTCATTCACAACTGTATCTCTTACTTTAAAAACTCGGCTCATCTGATATTTTCTGATCCCAGGTGTTAGAAGACTGAACATACACACAGACTCTCAGTTCATGATCAGCTGTATAAACGGAATGGATCAAGAAGTGGAAGAGGAACAATTGGATGACTACAAACGGTGGGCAGGTGAAGAACAAGGAACAGCTGATCATCCTGGATGAAGCAATAAAGACACTAGATGCCGTAAAGTGGGTTAGTGAACATACAATCTCGTTCAGTCTTGTCATCGTGTTGTATTGTTTTGTAGGGTTGAAAATAATGAAAATTAGTATCTAATTGAATAGTTTACGAAATAAATAGTTGACAATAAAGTATTTTATAAAATATCAAACTGAAAGATTTAATTTACTTTAACTGTAACTTTATTAACCCTTTTAGTGCTATAGCGTCTACGTCGTAGACGCTGCGTTAATGTCGAAAAGTGCTAGCGTCTACGTCGTAGACGCAGTGTATTTTTATATATATTGGTTCAGTTTATGCAAGTTACTGGCAGCAAACGATGACAGTTCATCCAAAAGCCATAGAGTAACGATATCTGTATATTTAATTGCCGACTAACGACCAGCTGTTTTACGTCATTGACGTGAAATAAAAAATGTCAGTTTTGGATGTTTAACGTTGTGAGCGAACTGACGCTGTGCTTTGTTTACTCTGTTTTATCTTATTTTTATCCATTAAATTGTGTTATAATTTTGAAATATTAGTTCATTAGTATTCCATATCATTGCATTACTTCATTTTTCATTTGTTTTCCGTGTATATTATAATTTACTAAGTTACAATGTCTAATAAGAACATTGAAGGTTATGATGAGTTACTTCACCTTTTTTTATAGTTTTATTACTGAATAAAAACAATTATTTAGGTAAAAAAAAGTGTTAACTGTGCTTGAATTTCTTTCTATTATAAATAATAATAAAGTTAGTAAAGCATTTATGCTAATAAATAGTAAGTGTATTACTTTTTCTCTTGAGGCGTTTTAAACATTAGGCCTATATGTAGGGCAAAATTTGGGCGGCAGACAACATATTATATTTTTTAATCCACACTTCTTATTTGTTGTGTAAAAATAAAATAAAATATATGTAATTTGTTTAGTTTTAGTTGCTCTTTCCGATGGTAGCCTCAGAAAAATAATATAAAATTGTTTACCTACTAAAATTGTATGCCAAAGTGAAAAAAAATTATAAAAAAACATTTACATTATAAAGAAAATTTTTTTTATAACAATCCAAATATGTACAAATGTATTTTTTTAAATTTATTTCTGTTTACTGTTTATTTATCTTCAATGCAAAAAAAAAGTAATAAGATATAACCTCAAATAAGGAAATAGTAGTATTTAATTACAATAATTGTGTGTGATTTAAACTGTTTTCAGGACCCACGTCCGAGGTCCACACTGGTCATGAAAGGAAACGAATGTTGCTGATGCTCTAGGCCCGCAGTGGTGCTACTATGTACTAATTTACTACATCAATGTGGTTTGCTAATATCTGTAGGTTGTATTTTATTTAATAAATTGAAATTAAAAAACTATTTAAATTAAAGTAGTATTTATTAATTCCCACTAAGTTAACACTTTATACAAGGGCTAGAAAGTAGATTACGTTTTGCTCTGTAGCCGCTAGGGGCGGGACTATCTGAGGGCCATTTTGATGTCATGGAGGGCGTTTCTCTGTTCAATGGCTATCCAACTGTGCTATTGAGAGGTTTATTGTCGCTCCTTGTTGTTTTTACAATAGTGGTTAAAAATGTGTGATGCAATTGAAAATCCTGGCGAGTTGAGAAGTGTGGTCAGTAATACAGTTTTTGTTGGCTAAGCGCAAAAAATCAGTTGAGATTTATCACCCACTCTGTGAAGTTTATGGGAATGATGTGATTACTGAAGACTGGCGTGCGTCAGTGGTGCATAGGTTTAAATTGGCCAAACTAATGTGCATGGATGGTGAATGAAGTAAACGGTCCAAGCATTTTGACCGACGAAATTGTCCTCTAAAGTCGATGAGATGTGTAATGAAGACCACCAATACACAAAATTATAATTCTTACTTGGTTTTTCCTTAAATTTCAAGGACTTTGTTAAGCAGAAGTTGGTTACCATACATTTTGTGCAAAATGTGTTTTTGCATGACAACGTCCGACCGACCACACACAGCAAATTGGACTCGAGAAGTCCTGGATGCTTTTTAAGTGGGTGTTAGCTGCGAGGGGGCCCAAGACCCCTCCCCTGGGATCTGGTTGATGTCTCAGGCGGCAGATGTTATAAACATCTGAACGCTAGAATTTAAAAAACCAGTTCATCGCTACGATAAGTGCCTGAATTCGAATTGTAACTATGTCGAAAAATAGTATTTTAGTGTCACTTTCAAATGTATATGACACCTTATATTTTGTTTATATGAAAAACGTTAATTTACTTTCCTGGTTAGCCCTCGTATTATACTGTCATAAACAAATTTTTATTACAAAGTACATTTGTTCTAATTAATATTTAAGTTTGTTTTATGAGCATTATTTCCTCTTTGTTGCATAAAACCTCACATTAGTTTTGGCAGAAACAAGGAAACAAGATAAAGTACATAGCAATCGTACTTAAGTACTGTATATGATGCTTAGGACATTTGTAACGTTTGATATATCGAAGATAAACCTTTTATGTTCACAGGTTAGAATTTTACATTAGTAATAAATACAGGGTGTATCTAAAGCTATAGATCTAGCTCAAGGAATATAAAAAAGTTTTTATGCTCTATGTACTTTTTCAAAAAAGCACTGAATTAAAAAAACTCCAAAGTTTTTAAAAAATTACTTTTTTAACACGTTTACGATGACCTTTACCCCAATAGGTAAACGCGATTTTTCACAACTGCCATCGGGTTACACACCTCCAGGCTTTCGTGAAGCACGTTTTACGCCCCGATGGGGTACATGTTGCTATGCATTTCATTATTGCAATTTTATTGTTTTGTCTGTCTTGGTGATTTATTAAATGTGATCATCCCATACCTAAATAAATTCCTTACACTATTGTGTACCCTTGTTGAGCACACAATTGCATAATTTTGTAGGTATCACTTGGGGTACATGGATTAAATATTGAAAAAACCTATTGAAATACATTTATTTTTTGAAAAATTGACAAGCCTACATAAGTTTCTCATTATACTTAGACGTTTTAACATAAAAAAACAATTATGATTTTTTTGCCAATACTATTGAAAATTCAAACGACAATAAAAAAGTCAGGAAATAAACCATTGTTTGTGAACGGGGGAACGGTAGATAATGATTTGTTTGATGAAATTGGGGAGTTGCATACATCTCTGCTTTATCCCTGTCCAGGATGATATGCCAGCCATTCCATACCGTGGAAATTACACATAGACCTTTAAACTTGATTGTCTGAAAATTGCTCCTCATAGGCAAAAAAATATAGTATATAAATATGTTTTAGGTATTTTTATACAATCTGTGGAGACAAATTTTATAATTTCAGCTATTAAAAAATATGATTTTAGTTCAAACTAGTTGGACATTTCTTCAAAGGATTGTACTTTTTGAAAATGTTATACTTCAAAAAGTCCTCATTTAGGCAATTAGAATATGCACTTGAAGTTCCTACATGCCTGTAACTTTATAGATAGAGGTATTAAAAGTAAATCAAACAAAAATTAATAAAAGTTATTATGTATTACAAAATAATTAAATCACAAGAGTATTAACACTAGTCTGAAGGAAACCCGAACACTTTGAGATTCCCGGTGTCCCGTTTGCGATCGTACTGTTCCTTATCGTCACAGGCGTACGCGAGGAGGTACATCTTCGGGTGCCACGCGACAGTGAAGGTGGGCAGCTTCAACGGGAATGTCCCCGACCCTTCGCTCACCGTCTCAACTTCCGCTATGTCAATCACCAGGTCTTCGCTAGCCGACGCTAGGAGCTGCCCATCGTGGCTGAAGCTGATCGTTCTGACTGGCCAATCTAACCTGCATCAAGATGTCATGAACTGGCAGAAGTGGTTAAATGTGTTAATATTTGTACTATTTTTACAATTTTATTTATTTATTTATTTTACATATCAACAGACATATCTCCATTTTTACAAATATTAGACAAAGAATTAGATAATTCTATTCAAGATGCTAAACTAAGTATGAAAAAGCCAAAAACAGAAACTGATGATAATAACTTAAGACATGCAGGTACCTACCCTTAATCTTTTGGTAGCAAGCTGGAAGATTTATGAAACACCGTACCTTAGACTACTTTTTAGCAATTAGAGTTAGTGAAAAAGAGATAAATTTACTTCAAATAAAAGTAACATTCAAATATAACAAGATAAATATAACAATATAAATAACTATACAACTATAACGAGAAAAAAACAACATTAAACTACATTTTTGATTATTACTAACCATAAAGAGGTTAAAATCTAAAAAATAATACAAAAGGTTATTACTCAATGACTACATTTTTTTTTTATCTATACATAATTTTTAATCCCACAACAAAAATTTTCAATAAAATAAAATAGTAATAAAAATATTTTTAAATCAAACCAAATGTTTTTTTTTAAAACATTACTGACTTCTACCCTAATTTTAGTTGTAACCAAAAGGAATTTGTCCTATTTATTTTTAAGAAGCAGTAGTACTGTGAAATTAGAGAAAAATATTCTTGACTTAACAATTTTGTTCATGAAGCTGGTCCCCTGAGGTTAATAATAACCTTTACTGAATTAAATATGCTTTTAAATGGAGAAGTACATAAATGGAAGACATGTTAGATCTCGAAAACAAACTCAAAGCAGCTGAAGACTTTGTTTATAAACTTTCTTGAGGAAAATCTTAATTTGCTATAGGAAATGGTTGTTTTCAAACTAAACAGCTTGACAGTGCATTTTATATTAATCAAGACACAATGATAACTAACAAGCTTAAAAACAACAAAGATTATTACACTTCTACTATTACTAGTTATAAAATCTGAAAAATTCAATCTATAAGGTAAAAATCAAAACAGTTAACCAGACAAAATAAACAAGAAATGTCTTTGACAAGGTTAAGAGACAGTAGTCCTTCCAACTCCAGTTTGGAAAATTTGTGAAAACTGAAATATTAATATGGGTTTATTTTAGAAATATAGGATACTAACTAAATTTTGTACAAATTTGAATGACCGCCATATCATATTAGAACAAAATGGTGTACCAAACTAGGCAACGATCTTAGCCGATATATTCAAGATCAATTATTTTTTTTACAAGTTCCAAATTGTTTAGGCTTTTTGTTTGTAATTTCCTGCTTTTAATTAAGCCATAAATCACACTGTTAAAGTGGTTTTTTATTGGCTGGATATACAGGATGTTTTAAACAATTTGTGGATATATTTTTGAGATATTTGAAGTTCTGGACAATTTTTTTTTTATGTTGGGAAAAAAAGTTCATGTTTTTAAACACTTAAAATTATTTTATTCACAATGTAAAACTTAACCTAGCATCAATAGAAAAATTGGTACTATATTAAATAATTGTTTTGTCAAATCAATTAATAATTACAGTATAAATTTCAAAATCCTTACATTGAATATAGATGGACTATCATTGTCCTATGTACTAATACTCAAGTTTTGTTTTTAAATACATAGCAAGTGGATAAATTAAATAAGCTAAATTGTGTTCAAACATCCTTTAAAAAAAAGTAATAATACAAATATCAAACATTACAAACTAATGTGACTGGTTGAATTGAGTTTAGCTCCAGTTCACCTTCCTTTTAGTGCAGTGTCTAAAGTGATATTTATTATTGACTTCTTCGATCTCTTCAGACGAACACGACTTCAAGATTCTGGGAGTCGAATCTATGACAGCGTCAGATTTCAGACGCTGTACTTAAAGGAAAGTGAACTGGAGTTAAACTAAACATTACACTTTGAGTCAACCCTTCCCACTACAGCTACACCACAAACCAATTTTCAAAAGTAATATATAGACCAAATTATATGGAATAAAATATATTTTTAATACATTCTTGATATTAAATTCAACTCATTCGGAATGTTACAAATCAGCTTTAAAACAGGATGATTTTTCTTGAACACAAAATGTGATACCATAAATAGAGCTAAATTTATTGCTTGTATTAAAATTAAGAAGAATCTGTTGAGTCCTTAATAACCGTACTTACCTAGAGAAGGTCCTCACACATGCCAGTTCATCAACGTCCCAAAGTGAAACTAAAGCGTCAGCAGATCCTGTTGCAAAATATCTTCCAAGTGGGGTCGAATTCTATACAAATACAGGTACCTGGGTGTGCTTTTAGTACATGCTGCAATTCTAGCTCGGGATAACTGAAATCAAACCAATTATAATCATAAATACAATTTGTAATAATAATGATATTATAAATTATTCCTGTATTTTGGTGGGAATACATTCCTCAAGATAGTATCTAAATTCAAGCTCAGATCATGGTCAGCGCTACTAGTAACAAAAATGCATAGTCCAAGACTAATAGTATATTGTCATTATGTTGTTATAACCATGTATCTTTATAATTAACAAGTACCAAACTTTATGGTCCAATTTTGCACTGGGAGCAGATTTTTAATCCTTATAATTTGCCTTTCGCATTTACATTCGGAACTGTACTGAGATAAAAACTGTTTGAGATACAACAAAATTGTTTGTAACAAAAGGAAATGTTATAAGCAGCCCCATATTTAAAGACATGGTATTCTGTGCTCATGCACAGGGCAGTAAGATTGTGGGAGTGGTATAATCTTCAAATTTTATTTTACACATTCAAAATAAAATATTTACGAAGCATCACAATAATATTATAATATTACATTATGTTACTAATGAGTCATACCATTATATTAATATTGAATGAGGGTTGTATATTGTAACATACGAGTACATAGGTTTGTGTCTATTAACAGATATTGTTCTAGAGGAAATCCGCCAGCACACCTCCTGCCTACTGCTCTCATACTCTCCGATCCAAAAATATAAATACAAACTAGTTTAGAAATTAACAAGGAACTTAATTAGTAAAGTTAAAATAATGGGAGTTATTAAAATTTAGCTTGTTCATTTTCTCTGTTTAGACATGTAAAGCAAGAAATGTACAAACTATAACTTATACTTTTTATTTCTATAACAATGACCAAAGTACCAAAGTTTTTGGTGCTTTTCAACTAAACTGCAACTTTGAAATTCGTAACTCTGCAACTTATGATCCGATTAAGTTCAAATTTGTTTCAGAGATAGTTACGTAAGTTTTTATGTATGTTATTTTAAAATTTTTAAATTATTCGATTATAAGTTGTTATAAGATTGCCATCTTAACGTTTATTCTTGACCGGATGGTTGAAAAGAATCGCCATTGATCAGGTTTATTGAGATCTTAAAATCATTATCTTGGGTAAATTTGCAAACCAATATTTGAAACTTATTTTTAACGAAAATGCCTTTATTAAAGAGGCGGAGTTAGAGCTATTATACCCTCTCTACCACTCAACCTAATATTGTATACAATAATTTGCAATAGTTTGATACCATTGTGGTAAATTATTAACTTATTCTTTAAATAGAAAACAACAACAAAAAATGCTTAACCTGGTACAAAATTAAATGAACTTAAATTAAACATTTATATATTGAAATGATTCCAATACTTAAAATACGAAAGAAAAAATATATACATATTATGACAAATACAACAAAATTCAAAATGAAGAGCAAGAAGCAAAGGAACATTCAATCACTCTAAGACACCCTCTGACCACAAGACCGCAACAAGCAACACTCACCCCCACAGGCCCCCCAGCAGCAAGCCTGTAAGTGAACAGATTCTGTTAATGTACCGTGACCGGTGCCTGCTCATTGAAACTTGCAAACCACTAAACTGCCACGGGCGATGTTTCATCAATTGTGAGCGGTCCACTCAAGCCCAGGATTGCAAGAAGCTGTAATCACTGTTGTATTAGACCATTTCCACAAGGGCTTTTGACAAGCAATGGCAGGTTTAAAAATTAATTGCTAGCTTAGAAGCCGCTTTCAAATATTTTACAATATTCACATTTGATATTTTGTACGGTAGTGCTTTGCATTGAATCAGATAGTCCATAACAGTTTACGTAAGCTAATGACCATTACTTAGGAAAGCTAATAGTCATTTTTTAATTCTAAGAGACTTTAATTCCAAAACGTTTTTTGTTATATTATAGCCTAGTTTATTATGTGTGAAGTGTAAAATGATGTATGTGGTGCTGCAAGGGGCTGGCTGGTAGACGATGGGAAGAGGCGGGTAAGAATTGAGGGAAGATGAACTACTGATGGAAAGTGGTGCACAATTACTAAATACGGGCATGGTTATAAGCATTACAGAAAATATTTTATTTATTCTCTATGTTTATAAATAACGGAGTTGAGAAGTTTGATGGAGATTGAATGGCCATCATTATGAAACTTAATAGCTTACCAAACTTGCTAATTAACTCATTCAAGATATTTATAAGATCAATTTTCATAGCAAGTTTCAACGTTTTCGTGAGGCACTGATATTGACCATAATAAAAAGAGAAGCAATTTACATAAAAATCAGTCAGAACAGAATATAATATATATATAATATAATAAGTAAGATCAGAACAGAACATCCGTTGACAACAAATTCATGATACAACACAACCTATACTAACTATGAGCACTAGAATAATGTAGCTATGGTAGGATGAATTGATTCAATGCAAATGTTGAGTTTAGCTCCATTTACCTTCTGACACTGTCTCTGCTCCATTTAGTGTCTAAAATCTGATACTGTCACAGATTTCACTCCAGGAATCTATCTGAAGAGATCCAAAAATGTCATGTGTAAATAAACTTGGTTGCTCCAACGTGCTTTTGGATAAAACATCATAATGCACTCAGTTGTCCACCCGATGAGACAATGAGAACAAACAACTCATCTAGATTACACTGGGTGGCTGGTAGGAAGGCCAGTCAGAGCTCTCTGTCAAAACGATGCAGAGAGTTCGTTTTGAACGTCTTCAGCACTAACTTTTTTTTCTATCTTTTCAAACAAACATGTACTCCAGATTTCAGGATTCAGATCTGTCAAATTGTCAGATTTCAGATGCTTCACTGAGCGGAAGGTGAAATGGATCTAAACTCAGTATTCACATTACAATAATAGTACCTAATAAAAATAAAGTTATTTACCTCAATATATGGATACACAGCCTTGTCCGTTAGTGAGGAAAAATAGAGAGCTTTGATTATTCCATGAGATCTCATTAACCTCAAAATTAAATTGTTCTTCGGCTTTAATCTTATATGTCCGTGAGTCTATGAAAGTGACAAGATCTTCTTTATATTGCCGACTGCTATTGTATTGCCATCTGGTGACCATGTTATGTTTATGTTTTCTCCTGGAGACAGAAATTATATACAAATGTATATTTTCTGGTGTGAACATTGCAAATATATTTAACGTATGGATCAGTAACAAATTCAATACTATTTAATTGATAAAAGTATTAATTTAAAAATGTTACAACGATAAGAACTGAGACTCAAGTCAACTGAAACAATTGTTTCTGTGAACAACTTGTTGACTGAAGAGAGTCTTCACAGTAAGGCTGAAATATTCAAGATATTAAATTATTAACAATGTTTTTTCTCATTGCATGAACCAGACCACCCAGATGATAGCCATGTAAGCCTAAGAACTAAGACTCTTTATACTTTCTTTAGTGAAAAAACTCACTCAATCTTTACAATGATCATAGCTTATAACTTCACATTATCAAAACATATGGTTTGGTCATAGTTTTTAAGTAGCCATTTGAATGCAATAGCAATCAACAGTGCTATTGTAGAGTTGTTGATGAAGCAAAAACTGCTAGTCTCGAATTCATAGTTAGATGTTTGAAAATGTCTTAATATAGGTGTGGTTAACCAAAGAATATTCTCCTATGTTAGTTAATTACACATTACACAACTTTTTAGAAATAAACTTTAAAGCAATGATGTAATGCATTCTACAACTTATGCTATTGAAGCCAATACGATAGTAGTACTGAAGCAATAAGCCAAAACAACAATAGCTGACTTGGAGCTGGTTCCCCAAAGCGATTTTTTTTAATTTTTTTTACATTTTTATTAATTTTTTGACAAATAAAGATTGTCTATTTTCTAACTGTGATGCAAGTACAACTTTTTAAACAGTAAACTTCGTTATTAAAAAAATTATTGTATCTTTTTTAACTTTTTTTATTTATAAATGTGTTTAAGCAGTAATTTTAATTATTTGAATATTAAGCATTAGTGCATTCACTATGTTCATAACAATGTCTATTGTACACTTGTGTATTTAATGACAATAAAGCTTCTTGATTCTTGAATATGATGTGAATTGAAAAACGTGGATGATAATCAAGGTATAAAGAACTTATTTTGTCTTGTCAATTTATCTATTCTCAATGTTATACCTTTTCAAGACTGGTAAATACTATTCTGCTTTGCAACTCTGGGAACGGACCTGCTTTATGTCAGTCATTTTGAAATATAATGCCGACTATTGGAGATGAACGTGGAAAACTTAATTCAGACTCCAGAATTACAGAAGTTCACCCGGACAGATGGCCCTGAGATTGTTTAAAAAACATTTCTCTGCGTTAGTTCCATTATTAGAAAAAAGGTGATCAGTTGTATGTAAAAACACAAGCAGGTGAGAGAAAAAAAGAGGTGAGAAACTCTTCATGGGTGCTGACTGTGGAGTACCTCTTTGTGGGACACCTTACTAACGACCATCTACTAAAAAATTACTAAAAAGCAATAAACAGTATTGTATATAGTGAAAACAATGCACTTTTAGTGTGAAATATGCTTCAATTTCATTGTTTCAACACGCCCTGGATAGTTTTGCAATAATCCTTTTTTTGCAATATTTCAAAACATTTTTCAACTGCACTTCATACATCTCTCCTATCCTTTAAAATTGTAAAACAAGTTAGCATAGGAGGATTATAATTGTTTATTAAACCACTTAACTGCCACGGGCAATCCCACGTTTCGTTCAAACTGCCACGCTTATGTTAACAACACGCCAAAACACTGCTTCACTACATGTCTGGCAGCCATAAGATAATAAATAACATTGGCCTCTAGTAGTGTTTATTTAAACTACTAAAAATCCACAGTGGTGTTGTTGAATTGCTACTACACTCTGACGGTCAACTAAGGAACTATGAGGAAAGCACACAGTGAACTTTTACCTGGACGTTAGAAATAGGAAAGTTGTTGTTTTCTAGTTTTTACAAATTGTATTTTTGTAGTTGCTACTGTAATTTTTTTTATTTTGATTGTAGTTCAGTCGGTACGGCAGGGAATTATTTGTAATAATGATAAGGACTTTTTATAATTTTTAGATTTGTCCAGCTGCCCTGTTGTGGGTTAGGCATTCAGCAGTTTTTAATCTTCTTGAAAATGATGACGATCTTCATATGGACTCAATATATTAACCACGATCTCAGTACCGAAGCAAGAGATTCAGACAGCAGTTTGGTAAATAAAGATGTTGCTCAGTGTGGATGAGAAAACACTCTACATGTATGCTGACTGTGGAGCAGCTTCTTTGCGTAACCACAAGTCAGTCCCCGAGTGACAGCACCGTTGAAAACTCTTGCACTTAAAGTGTTAATGAGGATGCTGTAAATCTGAATTTTTAATTCATCAAAATCACAACAATTCACATGTTTTTGGATGTAGATTTTTACTGAATATATGGATTTTAAAAATTGTTAACGTAACAGTAAGCACTTCATATTTTTAACATTTGATACCAACCCATAACACAAAAGCTGTAAGAAATAAAAATTATTACTATCGTAAGTAAAAGCCAAACCTTTTGTATTAATGGTTGCTGCACATTTCTGATATCTCGCATCCCAAATTCGCACACTCTTGTCACCGCTGGCCGTGCTGAGCAACTCTGGGTTTGAAGCATGCCAACATACCTGGTCAACACTACCTCCGTGGGCCCCCGAATGTGAACTCTTTGGTCTGAAAATTATAAGCGTAACAGTTCACTAAGTATATACAGAGTGGTTACTTTGGTACCGGACCACACCCAGACATGAATCGTTATTTGACATTTTTGCTTCTACTGATTACTAGATTAGCGTAGAACAATATTTCGTCAATATAAAACAGGAATTGTCTTATCGCAAAACCCCTCCCCATCGCTCAGACAGTGGTCAAAGTCGAGCGGTCTAGTAAGATAACGTGACTGCAAAGTCTCCCCCCCCCCCACCCCCCCCCCCCCCCACCCCCCCCCCCCCCCACCCCCCCCCCCCCCCACCCCCCCCCCCCCCCACCCCCCCCCCCCCCCACCCCCCCCAAAAACTAATGTTTATAGTGTCTCTCTCCAAGCTGCCAAATACGCACAAGTATATCAGAAAGAAGTGACTGGGACACCTGACTCGATTCTATTCATGACTCCCACAACAACCTCGGCTGAGGAGACTGACTCCGAGACACACATACCTACCACGGCTGAGACACCTGTGATTACCGCAGCAGAAAAGACTATGAACATTACAACAAAATAGTTCTGAAAAAAACCTCAGTAAAGACTACTTGGAATACCCTGACTGACACAAACATGGCTACTGCGGCTGAGAAAATTACGACTGCAGGATCCAAGACATCGCCTACTACCGCAGCTGAAAAGCGCATGTCTACCGTGGCTGAAACGAACCTAAACTGTAGCTCTCCATTTCAATCCTCTCAAGTTTCTCTCCCTCAGGGGAAAAAAACCACCCCATACATCCACAAAACTAAAGGATGGCGAAACATACCAAGATTTCTTCAACAAAAATATTGACAAGGCCAGGAAACTGCAGAATGAAATACTTACTGCCTCAAAACAAACCATAACGCCGGTAACAAAACCTGTTCATCAAACTCCAAATAGAACTACTACAAAACTAACTAAGAAACATTTTTTAGCCCTTCGCCAGTGGAAAGAATACAGATACAAAACAAGAAAATTTCACAACTCACACCACCACAGAAAATCCAACAGAGAAATAGTAAAAGGGATATAGAAGTACTGAGAGTATTCCATCAAAATGTAGATAGAATATCGAACAAGGTAGATATACTAAACGACACTCTACAACAAATTATGAATCCCGATGTGCTGGTACTTACTGAACATGGCCTAAACAAAAATAAATTGAAGGAAACAAGACTAGACGGCTATGTCCTTATGGAGAGCTTCAGTAGAGAGAATCACCTCAAAGGAGGGACAGCCATCTATGTTAGGGAAGATCTAGCCGGTAGCACATCCAACTTAAACATAGCAGACTGGAGCACTGAGCTTATATGTGAAGTGGCAGGAATAAAAATCACCATAGACAAGACAGACTACCACATCATTGGGGTGTACAGACCTGAAGGAGACTTTTACCACAGCAGTAGATACCCTGTCAAATGTATTGGAGGAAATCCCAACATGGAAGAGCCCAGTAATAGTAATGGGAGACATTAATGTTGACTGTCTAGGCACTGGCCCGAAACAATCAATCTTAAATGATACACTTACCAGTTACAACATTATCAGGCTAAACCTACCACTAACCAGGATTACAGACCACAGCTCCACTTCAATAGACATGATCTGCACAAATCAACCGGACTCCAAAATAAGAGCTACAGTAATACAAGCTTATGTCTCAGATCACACAGGCCAGCTATGCAGCATCTATGATAAAGATAAGTCTCAACCACCCACAACAGTAATAGAGGGAAGACAATTCAGTAACAGGAATATACTGCTGCTGAAACACCTCCTACAAAAGGAAACCTGGGAAGATGTAAACGGACAAGAGTCTGTTGAATCCTCTTACGACTGTTTCATAGAAACCCTCACATATAACTTAAATATAGCATGCCCCAATATCAGAAAACAAATCTCACAAAAACGAAAGCCTCAGATACATGACTATGAACTAAAGCTGAAGAGAGACAGCTTCCTCAAAGCCAAAGAAACCTATACTCTTACGGGGAGCGAGCAAAATAAGATCGACGCTAATACAAGGAAAAAAGAATACAATATCCACCTAAAAAATGTAAGAAAACAAAGAGCAGCAGATTTTATTAAAGACTCAGACAACAAATCTAAAGCTATGTGGAAATTAATCAATAAAGAAAGGTCAAATAACAGCTGTGGAAATGAACTGTACAAACTACATGTTAATGGGAGAACAATAGAAAACCCAGCTACGATCACTGACCATTTGAACTCATTCTTTGTGAATATAGCCAACGATACCTTGGCAAATATTGAAAGACCTGACGTAGAAGTACCACACACACTAGATGACTCAATACTTGGTAGCCTCTTCTTCTGGCCAACTGACAACCAGGAAGTGAGCAAGATAATAAAGACAATGAAAACAAAACACTCCGCTGGTCCAGACGAAATATCTCCAGCAATAGTGAAAACATGTGAGGAAGAATTGGTACAGCCACTAGTTAACATAATGAACAAATCGCTAGAGCAAGGTATTTTTCCCGCAAAACTCAAGCTAGCCAGAGTGTACCCGAAACTCAAAAATGGAGATCCTACCGATCAGGGGAACTACAGACCAATATCCTTACTATCTACTTTCTCTAAGATCTTAGAGAAAATTGTATTGACCAGACTTCTACATCACTTCACCATAAACAACATTCACATGAAGGGACAACATGGTTTTACAGCGGGGCACTCCACAACCTCCGCGATTGCCAGCCTCGTTAAATTCATTATCCAAGCTACAGAAGAAGGAAACTCAACATCAGCAATTTTCCTAGACTACAGTAAGGCTTTTGACTGTATCAACCATGAGATGTTACTAAGTAAACTGAATAAACTGGGAGTCAGAGGCCTAACTGCCAAATGGTTCAAAAGCTACCTACAAGGAAGGAACCAAACAGTTGAAATAACTAGAACTGTAGATGGTGTAAAAAAGAAAATCAAATCAAAACCATTGCCCATACAGAGAGGAGTCCCACAAGGATCAGTCCTGGGACCTCTTCTCTACATCATCTTTGTCAATGACCTCCCAGACTACCTAAATAATCTCTGCTCAACACTAATGTATGCGGATGATACAGTGCTTTTACTGAAAAACAGAACACCTGCACACATTGAGGTTGGGTCATACATTGCTGTCAATATGGCACAACAATACTGTGAGAGAAATGACCTAATATTAAATGAAAAAAAGAGCCAGCAGCTAATCATTGGAAGAGCAAAAGAAGAGGTATGCGTGCTACCAGACCTAGAACAAATTGGAAAAGTTAAGTACCTTGTGGTCACAATTGACGACAAATTAACATGGACTGACCATATAAAAAACCTATGCAGCAAACTTAGCTCTGCCCTATATGTACTGAGGAGACTCACTCACGTCTGCAATCAAGACATTGCGAAGACTGCTTATTATGCCATCTTCGAGTCGCACCTCAGGTATGGGCTTGTGGTTTGGGGAGGAACCTCCAAGGCAAACCTCCAGAGAGTCCTAGTGCTCCAGAAAAGAGCTGTTCGCATCCTCACTGGTCTGGGACCCAGAGACTCCTGCCGAGAGGCCTTCAAGGAACAGAAAATCCTCACTGTAATAGACTTATATATACTGGAAACAATACTCTTTGCTGTGCGGCAAAACCCAACAAGAGGTAATGAAACTCACAATAACAGCAAATAACTTTACCTTGCCAATACTCGACTAGCAATGTTTGAAAAGCAACCCACATATGTAGGCTCTAATTTCTGGAACATCCTACCTGAAGAACTGAAGAAAGGAAAGACGCTGAAAATGATCTCACGCTGGCTCCTCGACCGTCCCTACTACACAGTGGAAGAATTCAAAAACTGGAGGAGGGACCCTCAACCGTGGACTGACTAAAATCATGCCAGAAACTAAGTATCACAAACACAACACTTACACCATTATAACACAAACACTATTTTTCGACTTTTAATCTGTTCTCAAGGAATATGACTAATAAATGGTTTCTGATTTCTGATTTATCTTGTTATATTTGAATGTTACTTTTATTTGAAGTAAATTTATCTCTTTTTCACTAACTCTAATTGCTAAAAAGTAGTCTAAGGTACGGTATTTCATAAATCTTCCACTTGCTACCAAAGATTAGGGTAGGTACCTGCATGTCTTAAGTTATTATCACCAGTTTCTGTTTTTGGCTTTTTCATACTTAGTTTAGTCTGGTTTTCAACCATTTAATTTATTAGGATGAATGACTTATTTTTCTTGTTTTGCTTGAATGGGCTCTATATGTCTACTGTTTTTTAATGGTTGCTGTTGTATTGATATATTGTATCTTTTTGTAGGCCTATCTCATTTTTATATTTATATTGTTATACTCGTTATTGTTGGATGTATCCTTAATTTATATCCTTATACTTGCATGTTACATTTATTTAAGTCTTTATTCATATATCACTACTACTTATAAATTGCCGAATAATGGTGCCTTCCACTTAATCTTTTGCTACCATTGATTAGGGTGTACTTGCAAATTTTGTTCATAATTATCAGTCACTATTTTTTATTTACAACTAGGATACAGATTAGCAATGGTTTACATGGTCCAACTATTTCATCAGTTTAGCTTAGCATCTTGAGTAGAATTATCTAATTCTTTGTCTAATATTTGTAAAAATGGAGATATGTCTGTTGATATGTAAAATAAATAAAATTGTAAAAATAATACAAATATTAACACATTTAACCACTTCTGCCAGTTCATGACATCTTGATGCAGGTTAGATTGGCCAGTCAGAACGATCAGCTTCAGCCACGATGGGCAGCTCCTAGCGTCGGCTAGCGAAGACCTGGTGATTGACATAGCGGAAGTCGAGACGGGAGCGAAGGTCGGGGACATTCCCGTTGAAGCTGCCACCTTCACTGTTGCGTGGCACCCGAAGATGTACCTCCTCGCGTATGCCTGTGACGACAAGGAACAGTACGATCGCAAACGGGACACCGGGAACCTCAAAGTGTTCGGGTTTCCTTCAGACTAGTGTTAATACTCTGTGATTTAATTATTTGTAATACATAATAACTTTTATTAATTTTGTTTGATTTACTTTTAATACCTCTATCTATAAAGTTCCAGGCATGTAGGAACTTCAAGTGCATATTCTAATGGCCTAAATGAGACTTTTTGGAGTATTAAATTTTCAAAAAGTACAATCCTTTGAAGAAATGCCTCCATAGTTTGAACTAAATTATATTTTTAATAGCTGAATTATAAAATTTGTCTCTACAGATTGTATAAAAATATTAAAACATTTTATATACTATATTTTTTGCCTATGAGGAGCAATTTTCAGACAATCGAGTTTAAAGGTCTATGTGTAATTTCCACGGTATGGAATGGCTGGCATATCATCCTGGACAGGGATAAAGCAGAGATGTGTGCAACTCCCCAATTCATCAAACAAATCATTATCTACCGTTCCCCCGTTCACAACAATGGTTTATTTCCTGACTTTTTTATTGTCGTTGAATTTTCAATAGTATAGGCAAAAAATCATAATTGTTTTTTTACGTTAAACGTCTAAGTATAATGAGAAACTTATGTAGGCTTGTCAATTTTTCAAAAATAAATGTATTTCAATAGGTTTTTCAATATTTATCCATGTACCCCAAGTGATACCTACAAAATTATGCAATTGTGTGCTCAACAAGGTACACAATAGTGTAAGGAATTTATTTAAGTATGGGATCACATTTAATAAATCACCAAGACAGACAAACAATAAAATTGCAATAATGAAATGCATAGCAACATGTACCCCATCGGGCGCAAAACGTGCTTCACGAAAGCCTGGAGGTGTGTACCCGATGGCAGTTGTGAAAAATCACGTTTACCTGTTGGGGTAAACGTCATCGTAAACGTGTTAAAAAGTAATTTTTTAAACTTTGGAGTTTTTTTAATTCAGTGCTTTTTTGAAAAAGTACATAGAGCATAAAAACTTTTTTATACTCCTTGAGCTAGATCTATAGCTTTAGATACACCCTGTATTTATTACTGATGTAAAATTCTAACCTGTGAACATAAAAGTTTATCTTCGATATATCAAACCTTACAAATGTCTAAGCATCATATACTTAAGTACGATTGCTATGTACTTTATCTTGTTTCCTTGTTTCTGCCAAAACTAATGTGAGGCTTTATGCAACAAAAAGGAAATAATGCTCATAAAACAAACTTAATATTAATTAGAACAAATGTACTGTGTAATAAAAATGTGTTTATGACAGTATAATACGAGGGCTAACCAGAAAGTAAATTACGTTTTCATATAAACAAAATATAAGGTGTCATATACATTTGAAAGTGACACTAAAATACTATTTTTCAACATAGTTACAATTCGAATTCAGGCACTTATCGTAGCGATGAACTGGTTTTTAAATTCTAGCGTTCAGATGTTTATAACATCTGCCGCCTGAGACATCAACCAGATTCCAGGGGAGGGGTCTTGGGCCCCCTCGCAGCTAACACCCACTTAAAAGCATCCAGGACTTCTCGAGTCCAATTTGCTGTGTTTGGTCGGACGTTGTCATGCAAAAACACACTTTGCACAAAATGTATGGTAACCGACTTCTGATTAACAAATTCCTTGAAATTTAAGGAAAACCAAGTAAGAATTATAATTTTGTGTATTGGTGGTCTTCATTACACATCTCATCGACTTTAGAGACAATTTCGTCGGTCAAAATGCTTGGCCGTTTACTTCATTCACCATCATGCACATTAGATTGGCCAATTTAAGCCTATGCACCACTGACGCACTCCATCTTCAGTAATCACATCGTTCCCATAAACTTCACAGAGTGGGTGATAAATCTCAACTGATTTTTTGTGCTTAGCCAACAAAAACTATTACTGACCACACTTCTCAACTCGCAGGATTTTCAATTGCGTCACACATTTTTAACCACTATTGTAAAACAACAAGGAGTGACAATAACCTCTCAATAGCACAGTTGGATAGCCACTGAACAGAGAAACGCCCTGACATCAAAATGGCCCTCAGATAGTCCCGCCCCTAACGGCTACAGAGCAAAACGTAATCTACTTTCTAGCCCTTGTATAAAATGTTAACTTAGTGGGAATTAATAATACTACTTTATTTAAATAGTTTTTAATTTCAATTTATTTAATAAAATACAGCCTACAGATATTAGCAAACACATTGATGTAGTAAATTAGTACATAGTAGCACCACTGCGGGCTAGAGCGTCAGCACATTCGTTTCCTTCATGACCAGTGTGACCTCGGACGTGGGTCTGAAACAGTTAAATCACACACAATTGTAATTAAATACATTTCAAAATCAGCCTTACAGCTAAATTGAAATCCCTAAGATATTTGGCTGTTAAATACAAAATATTTTGTTACACATGGAAATAATTTACTGTACATAAAATCTATATCTATTTGGTTGCCTATCACTGCCATTTTCAATAGAACATCAGCATTGACCTAACATAAAAGTGAGCTGGTTTCCCCGAGAAAATGAGTAAAGCACCAAGTCCATACTTGATTTTCCACAATGATTTTAAAAAGAAGGTTCTATATTTCAAGAGTCCACAAAATCATTAACAACTCAGGATCTAAACTTATCCAAAGTTAGAGTTAATTTACAATTGGAGAACTGCAGTTGTGGCAGGAATTAATTATAAATAATAGTCTTTTATAAGTTTTATCATTAAACTCCATTGAAAAGTTAACAATATTGAGATTCATACTTTATATCTTCTGATTATACAATTTAACGTTACCTACCTATTGGAATTATATTCATAAGAATGTTTGCAAATAAATGTTTATGTGTGTGTGTGTGTATATATATATATCTAAACTTTTTAAATGTATTGTTTAAATTATCATAATGAGTCAAATGAGATGTATTACCAATTACTTTCAATGTTACATACGCAAATTAACAAACATCAATATTATTTTTTATTTATTTGTCACAAATACTTTCAGTATATATAAAACTTGAAATCCATTTACAAAAATAAGACATCACTACTGGTAATCACAGATGTAATCAAAATATAAATGATTAAAAAGGCTATAAACACTTCTTTGAAAAGGATTTTTAATATATTTAGCAAATATTAATAATTAAACAAAGTACGTACATTCTTATAAAATTATTCAATATACAGAGTTTGATTTTTGAGTCTCTGAGATTATACATGATATAGGCAACATTACTATTTATTGTTACATTTAAATATTCAAGTAACTTAATAAAGTTACAATTAAAGTAAATTAAATCTTTCAGTTTGATAATTAATAAAATACTTTATTGTCAACTAATTATTTTGTAACTATTCAATTAGATACTAATTTTCATTATTTTCAACCCTACAAACAATACAACACGATGACAAGGCTGAACGAGATTGTATGTTCACTAACCCACTTTACGGCATCTAGTGTCTGTATTGCTTCATCCAGGATGATCAGCTGTTCCTTGTTCTTCACCTGCCCACCGTTTGTAGTCATCCAATTGTTCCTCTTCCACTTCTTGATCCATTCCGTTATACAGCTGATCATGAACTGAGAGTCTGTGTGTATGTTCAGTCTTCTAACACCTGGGATCAGAAAATATCAGATGAGCCGAGTTTTTAAAGTAAGAGATTCAGTGTTGTAAATGGAGTTGATCATCCTTTATCTGAGCTCTTTCTTATCTTATCTAATTAAACACTATCTCTAACTCCAGCAATGAGATAGTACTTCACTGCCCCTGAATAAAGTTATTGGGAGTTTTATAACTCCGATAGTGGATTGGCATACGAGATAGCTCTTATTAAGCTTTGCAAAGAGAAACAAAGGCATAACTAACTCCTTTTGTAAACTGAATATTTGTTAACTGATACCGACCAGCCAAAAAAAGAAACATAGTTTTAAAAATGGGAAGGTTAATTTTTTAAGATTTTGGAAGTCAAATCAAAATCAATGATTACAAGATTAAAAGATAAGAGAATATTTATTTGAAAATAAAACATTGTAGTTTTTTCCCTAACCTCATGTGGTTTGACATCCATGTAACGTGTGGTGACAGCCGGTTATGTGGTTCTATCTTATGGCCAATTCTTGAATTATTCCAACCAAGTGTTTATGAGACAACGTTTTAGGAAAAACAAGGAACATTGTTCGTACGCTATTGTTTTTCTATGCTAAATATCGTTCATATTCAACAGGCTTCTGTCAGCTGATTGCAGATATGGTGGCGTCAGTAAAATAAATTAATGTCCTACTATGACGTATTTGTGGATTATCTAAATTATTAAAATAGATTATTCTTCAGAAATGTTTTGATATTATTATTTTGCTATAAGTTGCCAAAATTAGGATTCAAAATAGCAAATGATAGTTCGACAACTGGTTAGACAATGTTGCTTTGTTGTCTGTTAGTAATAAATATATTTATTAACACGAAAATAATAAAATTACCACACTATATAAATTATGAGTATTTGAGTGAAACCCATTAAGATCAGATTAAAATGAGCTAAGATATTGAGACTTTACTGAACCTTTATGTTTCTTTATTGAACTTAAACTAGCTTTGTTCCGTCTAAAGTGCTAAATAAAGTCCTGCTTTAGCGGCTACCACGGACAGTAAAACAATCGTATAAAAGGATAAAAAAAATAATTTATATTTTGTATTTTTATAATTAGATGTATGTTACTTTGTCGACAACCCTATTAAGTCATATTGCATTTCTGTTAATAGTTCGATGATTCCTAGGGAAAAGCTGGCGGACTATTACTATTTACAACTAGAAATA
This sequence comes from Homalodisca vitripennis, assembly GCF_021130785.1. NCBI lineage: Eukaryota > Metazoa > Arthropoda > Insecta > Hemiptera > Cicadellidae > Homalodisca > Homalodisca vitripennis. The sequence goes on from NC_060207.1 coordinate 226,039,623, forward strand.
AAGCCATTATAAGATAATTAACTAACCTGCCAATCTTGCTTGTTGTATTGCTCTTGTAGCAGCTTGTATCTCAGCATTGTTGTTTGTAGGGGTCCCTTCCACTGGGCCAGCCACATTGCTAATAAACCCCAAAATTGTGAAAATCAAGCGTAATATAAATATGAAACTTTGTAAATAAATTGGAATAATATGTCAGTATGTTTTATATATATACAGAGCAGGTCGGACTACCCATCCATGATGTATAACTTTTGAATACATTAAGGCAAATGTAGACCAAAATAGCGTACTAAATACAACAAAACGTTGTAAAAACTACTATATTTGGCACCATTTCTCAACCATCCAAGATAAAACCAAACTTTAAATACATACTATTTTAGGTTTTAAGAGATGGGTGTAATGTGTAATAAAAATCATGCCCTGCTATTTGAAATTTTTACGTTTTACGAGTTTGAAATACCCTAAATTTGAACCATCTCATAAAATTGGAAATGTGCTGAAAAGTGACAACTATAATATATTTTTAGAAAAAGTACTTCTATAGAAACAATTGATAAACATTATGATTTGCTAAAATATTTTAACGATATAACGGTAAAAAAAAACTCGAATTTTACTCTGTAGAAGCCAGTGTTAGCCACAACTAGTAGTTGTACTCCTATTGAAAATGGTGTCAGACAGTGCTGGTGTGTGTACTCTGTGAAGCTAATGCTAGTCAGTGTTAGTGGTTGTACTCTGTAAAAGCAAGTGCCAATCATTGTCAGTGCTCATACTCAGAAACATAAGCCAGTGCTCATACTCTGTGAAACCTACAACCAGTTCTCGTACTCTGTAAAACCTACAACCAGTGCTCGTACTCTGTGAAATCCACAACCAGTTCTCGTACTCTTTGACACCTAGGGTCAGTGCTCGTACTCTGTGAAACGCACAACCAGTTCACATACTCTTTGAAACCTAGGGTCAGTGCTCGTACTCTGTGAAACCCACAACCAGTTCACGTACTATTTGAAACCTAGGACCAGTGAAATCTACTGCCAGCGCTCATACTCTCTGAAATCTAGTGTCAGTGCTTCTACTTGTGAAAGCTATTGCAGTGCTCAAACTTTGTGAAAGCTAGTGCCAATGCTCGTACTCTGTGAAACAATGCCAGTGCTCATACTCCGTGAAAGCTACTGTAAGTCTCCACAACATTGTACCACTAATGCTTGGCAGTTTCTAAATTACAATGAACAAGCATACTCTCTGTATTATTTACTCTGTAAATCGCCAACACTATTAACTGCTTTAAATACTCTCCATAATACTTTGTTTTTCCATTGGAAATTAGTTATCATTAGTAGAACTCATAAACATTTACTTAGTTAAATTTCAATTTAACATTAAAATTAAACAATATTTCTTTAATAATTTAGATTATTATTTCTATTCCTTACTCTTTTGAACAAATACAGTACTGACATACCAAAATGCGAAAATGAACTTCAGTAATACTATTTACATTTTCAATTATTGATATAAATAGAAGAACACCACAAAGCATGGCAGATGATGCTAAACAATATAGATGTATAGAGGACATCACTTGCAAAAGCAAGCTTTTTCCTTATAACTAGAGTAGGGATGCCAAATGTGGGCCCCCATTATGTTTTTACCTCTACATTGTAGGTATGATTAGGTAAACACACAAATATATTTTTTCTTGTACATTAGTTATCTGTTTGTAACCTTATGCAATACCAAGTCCATAAGTTTACTAAAAGTATGTATAAAAATATATGTCAATTTGTCAAATAGTAGAAACAGGTTCCTAATGTGGGCCCCTCTAAAAATCCTAATATAGTCAATGCCATACATATACTGGCTCTAATAACAACACAAACAACGTTGAAGAACATTACAAAGCATGGCAGATGATGCTACACAATATAGATGTCTAGAGGACATCACTTACAAAAGCGAGCTTCTTTTCCTTATAACTAGACTATAACTGAAGCTGCAATGAAGTGTTTTAAATTGGACACCCGGCTGCAAGTAAAGACGTAAATACAAGCTGTTTGAGTTTGAGATTGAGACTGATAATGATTAGTTGCAGAAAGAAATAGGTTTATTGGCGGTTTTTAATTATTAAGTGAAAGTTATGAAGAGCAGCAATGGGGTTCCAATTAAACATTTAAAAAGATACAAGAGGCTCTGATAACATTGAAGTGTCTGTGTCCAAAGTGGGAACAAAGGCACTTGAGGAAGGTAGAACTGCTGACATTTAAGATATTGGGCTAGATAATATTAAAAACATTAACGGACTGTTATTTTATTGATTAATTTTTACGTTATAAAAGAGCTTTCATAATGTTAAGCCTATTGAATAAATTATGTAATTTAATTACCTTTATTGTAAATTTAAGAATTAAACTTATCTTTAAATATCAAAAATTTATGTGCACCATACACTAATTTACAGTTCATGAGAAGTAACAATTACATTATATAATTGATCATTTATTAGAAATGGTCCAGGTTGAGCTAGTTCGATTCGAATAATTATTCTTAATATTATTCCAACTATCCCAGATCAAATCCCAAATAAAAAATATAGAGTTCCAATGTTATTGTGTTTACTACTTGTATTTTATTATGAAAAAGATTTTTTATTAAAAGTAGAGTTTTAAAGCTTTATTAGACGCAATTTCATTGTATGTGCTCGGTATCAACCGAGCATTAGCTGGAATTAAACAAAATGCAGATAAATGTACTGTTTTAAACCTGAGCTGTTTTAGTACCAAGGTGCCATTGAAAGTACAAATAACTCCTCATTGTATACCTCAGATTGTACGTGTGTTTCTTCCCAAAAATGTTACTACTCAGATTATTAATTCTTTGTTTTTACAATTAATACACATTATACCCTCTCAGTATGTATTTGAAAATTTTCTAAATGAACTCACACCTATTAAAAAGATCAAAGATCAAAGTAATCAAATTTGCAAATATAATTAAAAAATAATTAACCACAAAAAAAAAAACAAGTTAAGTTTTACAAATACAAGACAGGTGGACAAAACAAGACAATAATTAGACTGTCTCTTTTGTTCATAATATTTATAAAAGTTAAGCATGTAAACACGTAAAAAATTAATCACGCAGTGTTTTTAAAAGTGCAGCACGCACATGATGTTATATTGTGGATCCTGCGTAGGTGGTTCAAGAACGGGAGAAAAGTTTTCTTATAATTAGACCTTAGCAATAGATTAGTTTGCCATTCACTTTTAAATTTCTAAATATAAAATGCACTCAGTGCAAAATGTATAAAATATATTTATTTAAAGATATAGAATAACAATTAGACAAACTGTCACATGTACAAAGTTTTTAACTTTTATATTTATCTTATTATTTCTTGACACTTCTTATAGACCTTTATTTTCTTATCATGGGTTTAAAAGCAAATATATGTTTGCTGCAAACAATTTTAATTTATAAAAATGTTCAGACATTTTCTTTGTATTTAAAAATATTTGGTAGTTTACTAAAGTTTTACTCACAAAGGGTGATTGTGGTTGAACCACACGCCGACACCAGCTTTTGCACCGGTTCTGCCATTATTACTGCAAGCTCCATCAGTGTAGACGATGGTGAAGCCTTCCTGGTCAACGATGAAGCCCTGAGGTGTGCTGTTGTTGCCCCGCCAAGGACTATCAACTTGTTCTACAGTCTCAGTTGTGGACTGAGACCTGGTTGTGGTGGGCACTGGAGTGTCAGATGACTCACCGTCTGATAACTCCACAGTCACGTGTAATCTGCAATCATTTTAGTTAACAATCCATTTTATTGATGTAATTTTAGGCAAAATGACTATTATGATGTCTTTCTACCATTAGAAACAATAAATTAAAATCTACAAATTAATGTTGCCTTTCCCAAGTTGAAATTTATTGTTGTGGTGAACACAAAATGTAGTGAATTAAAAACAGTAGACACACCTTATTAAATCCTAAAAAATCAGGGATATATTCATAACTTTCCAGTACCGGAATGTGATGGGTGGGGGTAAGTTATGGAAATGTATGGCAGAACTTATAGATAGCTCATTATTATGTAGTGTTTTAAACTGACAGATGACAGACTATGACGAGATGAGACTAGGCTTGTGTCAGAATTAGGTCAACACCAACAAACCAACTAAAATCCGCACTGGCACAAAATATTTCTTGGTTCGTTTAGGCATAAAATACGCTAACAATTGAAATAGCACAATTACAATAGAGTAAAATATCAAGTAAAACGTAGGCTACGCAACAAAACCTACTAAGAGTCTAAGTTTCCAGTTCCTTAGAATTTCTGGAAACATTTCACCAATAAATTCATTTTCTTTCACATGTTCTGGTACCAGTGTACACTCCTGTAAAATGCCTGCAAGTGCAAGTGTGCCTTTAACTTGGTCATGCTCGCTTATGCATTAACGGATTTTGTTGGAAAATGTACAATTGAAATTTTAATAACAATTGCAAAATATTTGTTATCTTGTAAATTGTTTAACTATACTGGTTCTTTTGTTGCTTGACTTTAGAGGTAATCAACAGGCGCCATTTTGTAGTTATTAAAGCAAATCACACCATTATTTTAAACAAGTGTTGTCTTGTTTATCACTAACCATGTGTAAAGTATCGTATCTGTAGTTTTTCTAGGTCCAGAGAAATTTTTTGATAAAAATACAAAATGGCGGCTAGTGGCAAAACGACACCATTTCTTGACATATGTTTACATAACAATTTTTGTTTTAAATGATGAGTACTATCAGACAAAAAAGTTTGTGACACCCTTTTCTGAACACTCTGTATATATTATACATATTATATACAAATATATATAAAAGTACATACTGGGTGACACAGAATAACGGGAATAGGCAGGTGGCAGCACGACGGGTTCGTGACAGTTATTAAGTAAACAGTTCGCCATTTCAGTAATCATGGATCAGTGGAACGGAGACAACAGCATGGATTAACCATGAAAATGTTTTATTAAAACAATGATAGTTTGGTAGCCCTCAAGACGAAAGCAACAGGACGACCAAGAAGTGTGCCTTCTCCAGAAAACGTCGATGTTGCATGCAAATCTGTTTTATAGAACCCATAGCGTTCAATTCGTAAGCAAACAGCAATGATTGGAATTTTCCAAAAGTGTTCGTAGAATTCTTCATCTTGATTTAAAATTTAATCCGTACAAACTACAGATAGTGCAACAATTACCGGTTACAATTAGGATTCTGTTAACAAATGACAATGAATTTCTAAACAAGTTGTGGATGTCAGATAAGGTAAATTTTCATCTCACAGGTTACGTGAATACACAGATCGTAAATGGACAAACAAACTTCCAAATGAAGTTCATGAGTGCCCTTAACACGCTGGTAAAGTGAGAGTAAGGTGTTTCATGGGATTATTGGACCATATTTTTAAACAAATAAGCAATGAAAACCAAACCACTGTCAAGGCCGATCGTTACGAGGAGATGTTACGTACTTTCGTTACACCTTTATTGAACTCTCCAAATGTTCAAGAAGCCTAATATCAACAGGACAGAGCAACATAAAACACTGAATGGTAATCAATAGTACATGTGCAAGAATTGTTCGATAACTGTGTAATCTCATAATTTGGTAATATTCCCTGGCTCCCAAGATCACCAGATTTATCCATTTGTGATTTTTCTTGTGACAAAACCCAAAGAACGAAGGTTACATGACTCCCCAAGAACCCTGGAAGAGTTAAAAAAAAAAATTCGGGATGAAATCCACAGTATTCCAGCTAAGATGTTGCTACGGTCAATGAGAAATCTCCAGAGCAGATTTCACGAATGCATTCATACATGAGGACGCCATCTAAAGGACGTAATTTTAAAAAGTTGTAAATGACACCAATGTTTCATAAATGGCAAAGCTATAAGATTTCAATTACTATGAATTAAATTTATTTCTTTCGTAACTTTTTTTTTTTTTTTTTTTTTTTTTTTTTTTTTTTTTTTTTTTTTTTTTATATTATTATTATTGTGGAAATGCCATTTTCTGTGTGACCCTGTATATACATAATATAATTGTCAACTATTTACACATACTTCTTTTTCTTTGATTTACTTCTTGTTTTGTCTTCCTCTGTTGTATTTTTCCTTTTTCTTTCTGGAGTGCATCTACAAAGAAAAACAATATTTCAAAACCCGTACAAAATAAAAAAATCATAAAAACAATTAAGAGCCAATAATGTAATAAATTCTTTTAATACCACTGTATACAAAATAATATTAAATTACACAAGGTAAAATACATTGTATTGTAGGGATTGTACGATAACAATACAATGATAATGGACAAAATGTCTATTCAGAATAGGTAATGTCAACATTCTCCATAATTATGAAAAATTAGGCGCCCTGTTTGTGCAAGATCATATATATATTTGTATATTTTGATATTATGATTAAACCACCGAAAGAAAGTTGATTTATTTTATCACTTACACAGTTATCAAGACAACATGTGGTTTGGCAATGTTACCAAAAAATTTTAAATAGACATGAAAGTTGAGTAATAAAAATCCATTTACGAGGCATATTCAAAAAGCAAGCAGCGTTATGGAAAAACTAGTTAAACCATTATTTTTAAACCAACTTTATTTTCACATCAAAGAGCATATTGTAAACTATTTTTCGACATAGTTTCCACTACTGTTTAAACACTTGCTCCACATTTAATAAACGTTCTAACCGATTTTTCCACCATTCTATCACTCATTCCACCTCAACATGTTATTTTTAAACCATTCACAGTTTTTGACGTAATATTACACATTGTTATATTGTTCCTGTTTTATTTTGTTGTCTGCCATAAAAAATAAACATAAGACACAACGTAATGAGAAGCAATAACACAAAAAGAATTTCTACGTCAACTACGTGTCGTACAAGTAGTTCTGGCATTTTCTACTAGGTATCAGCACTTGCTTGGACCTCTGTCATGGGTGTTTGCACCTTGTTAAGTTCTCTGTAGACAACACACGTTGTTGTATGTCACCCATCCTGGAGTATTTTATGGTTTTATTTCTAGTGTTTATTTTACCATGGAAATATCCAACACAGAAATAGACGATTGGCTTCATTTGTGTGATGATGGCATGGACACAGATAGTGAAAATGACTTATAAATAATAAATATAAAAATAACAAAAATTTGAAAAAGACAAAAAATTAACTTTTTCTATATTTAAAATCTACAAACCTGTAAAAAGCAGCACAAAATATTATGCAAAACAACATAATTTTAGGAAGAGTAACAATAAATATCTGTTAGTTTCACATTCCAAGTATCCACAAACCGAATTAAAGCTCAAATCTCACAGTCGGCAGGAACATCAATTGTCTTTAACATTTTAAATGTGCACAGCAAACTGAAAAGACAACTTAGAGTAACTAAAATGGCATCTGTGAGAGCAAGTGAACGACGAAGACTAGGGGTGGTGCAATGAAACTGTATTTACTTTTCGAATACGACTTACATGCAAATAATAAGTATATTTGGCAACTTTAAAGCAATTCTAAATGAAAATAAAGTCTTATTTTTTACCAATGCATTGACTAATTTTTAACCTCTTTAGAGAAATGTTGATGTCCTGCCATAACATGAAAAAGTTAGATGATGGATGAATTAAATCTATTAGAAATTCTAAATATAGGCTATTATACATGTATATATATATATATATATATATACATTATATATATATATATACATTATATATATATATATATATATATATATGTATAATAGCCTATATTTAGAATTTCTAATAGATTTAATTCATCCATCATCTAACTTTTTCATGTTATGGCAGGACATCAACATTATATATATATACATAAAACATTTTATATATATATATATAAAAATATATATATATTTTTTTTTATCGAAGGAGGAGCTCTTCTTATTAGAAAACAAATTTTTCTTTAAAAGAAAACCTACAACTGTCCAAAAAATTTAAATTTTCTTTCACCAGGTCTTTTGACAACTACGATGGCGTCGTCAGGTATAAATCGACAATTTGAAACAGTATAAATATTTTAAAATTCAAAACAATTATCAGCGGAATAAAGTTTAATACAAGATTTGTATGATTAAAGGTAAAATAAAATAAATATTAATATATGTAAAAGAGTTTGGGTCAAAAAGAATTTAGTTATATTTTACAGGAAAGGTGCATTTAGAATCGGTCCAAAATCTTTGTTTAATATTTTTTCTTTATGTTTTTTTATGTATGTTTTATAAGCATAGAGTTCTTGTTTATGGATTGGTTTTACTAATGTGTGATTTGTTTCTAATGCATGAACACCTGCAAATAGCTGATTTTTTAGTTTATCCGTATTTATATTATCTTTAATTTTCTTTAAATCTGTTTTAATGATTCTTTTTGCTGGCCAATGTAAATCTTATCTTAATCTTCACAGTTAATTTTGTAAATTTCACTTTTATTTTCATACAAAATTTTATCTTTTGGATTTCCAAGTATATTATTTATCTTATTCGTTGTGGAAATGTTATATTCATGTCAACATTTTTTCTAAATGTTTTTTTATTTTTTTTATAAAATGGATTGCCACTTTTCTTTTCTTTTTTTCTACTTTTTAAAGTAGTTCTGGATGTTTTTGATCAAATCTTTCATTTTTTTAATAAACTGTCAATTTATTTGAAAACAGCTTTACTTTTTATATTGTTTAGTTCTTTTGTGTATGTACCCATCGTTCTTTAAAGGCATTGTACGTAATCTGTTAATCATGGTGTGGAGAGCAGCTCTTTTTGGGAGGGTGGATAGTTCAAATCGTGTGATATGTATCTGTTGTTACAAGTGGGTTTTCTGTAAATGTCGCCATTATTCTTTTCACTAATACATCTAAAAATGGTAAGGATGAATTTGTTACATTTACAAAATAAATTAAATTTGTATTCATCCTGTAAAGTGTCGTGCACAATCGATCTTCTACAATTCTTTTGAATAATAAGACTGGCCACAGATAATCTACAATAAAAATTGATTACTAGATTTTCATTCATGTTACATAGTATGAATAAGTTTTTATAACAACATTAACCACACCTAAACATTATGTATACTGTATAACAGATTGAGGAGTTATATTATTCTTTTGCTAATTTGTTCAATATTTTAGTTATACAACTTTATTTGTTGTTGATTGGCAAATCACTATAAAAAGAGTTACACTCAATACATGCTAAAGTATTAACATCGTTTAAGAAATAACAATAATTAATTAGTACACCTAGTTTTAATAATTTACATATTTAGTGTGTATTTTGATGTAGGTCTTTAATTACCTGTTGTACAACGAAGTCTCAAGGATGTCAAGTCTGCTGCTGAATTCACTTAGCTTCTTGTTGGTCTGTTCAATGAATTTGTCTAATTTTTCTGCGATCAAACCCAATCTATCATGTTTTAGTAAGGTATGGGACGGCTGACTTGCCACTGCTACGAGTTCAGGAGGATTTAAATTTTCAATGTTTACTGCAGTTGTTATGTTTGCATTGATTTTTATTGATGAGTTATTCAGGTAGGTTCCTGCAGTTTTTACAAAATTACTAGCTTCAGTTTCCGTGTTGAATTTCCTGTACTTGGCTTGTGGATATCCTTTGGTCTGATTCTGACATTCTTCCCTAAAAAACATTGATGAAGAAAATTGTACTCTCGACAGGCAGCTATTAAAATTTAATTGAATTTAACTATCAATAGACAGTTTATAGATGAGCATATATAAGCTTTTCTCCCATATTTGAATGCTGATTTAAGCTTAATTATTTAAACTCTCTAAACATTTATTAGACTGGATAATAGTGTCTATAGCTTCATCTATCATAACACATAATTAAACAAGAAATAACCCTTCAACTTATTACCCATAACCATTAAAATTCTGAGTATAATCTAAATGAGAAATTGTTCAATAATGAGTATAAATAATAGAGTAAATAAGCAATTCATAAATAACAATGTGAGTGATAACATTTTTCTTAACAATAAATTTAAGCTACATTAAGGGGAACAAGTGCAGAAGCATATGAACAATTAATTTAATTTATTAATGAAACAGTTTGGATGTTGAAGTAGTAAAAATAAAGTGGCAATATTAATGTAATTGTAAATTTAGATTGGAATATATTCCTGTACATAATTGTACTATGTTCAGATTTTTCTTTGACTACTGTATGTCAAATTAAAGCATGTTTCTCTATTACATGCTCAACTTACCAGGTTTTATAAACTCCCGGGTTTTTCCCCACAGCCACAGCATAGTACGGCATCTCTAAAACGTACAATAGTCCTATGTTTATCTTCTGAATGGTCCTGTAGAGAGAGATGTTAAACAAAAATAATTGAACTATTATTATTTATTATTTATCTATGCTATACAGTAATAAGAGTATCAATAATTGTCATATGAAAATAATTGTTAATAAAATATTGAGTAACTAATTTATAGAATTAATAATAATTACGTTAATAAGGTCATTGAATTTATTTTAATAATGAATACAGAATTTGATAACATTAATTAATAATCTTTCTACTGTTTCTTCATAATACTTTTGGGACACTCTATACAAGAGTTTTGCAATTCAGCTAGCCCCAAATCAAAATCAATTTGGTATTTGACATTGTTAGTCATCTGTCTTTAAAGCAGCATTGAAGGTCTGTGTGTTTTCACGGTCAGAACCATGTTCTCACCCATAGTAAACTCAAAAAGAACTGACAAATCAAGACCAAGCTTTGAAAATAAACACATGTGTAATGTTATGAAGAATGGTCAGCTGAATAATTTCAAACCTTGGGGTCAATTCGAGGGGTGAGACATATATTTCATTATTGCACTATAATGGAAATACACAATTCTACTATAATTTAAAATTTAATATTTTTCATTGTTTAACCTTAAAAAATGGGAAGATTGATGGTTTAAATATAGGATGAACATGTCTCTTCCAATACTTAGGTAAAATACGACTATACTAGTGTGCATTGTCCAATTCTTCCCGTATTTGGATGACAAATAGATTTCATGTGTTAAATTGTATTTCTCAAAATTAAATATCATGTATATTTTATGTTTAACTAAAAGTACATTAATTGATAGTGCAGGTGGAGGCTATGTAAGCATCAAAGGTATCACCCTGATTACTGAATTCATTCATGATCAGACCTAGCTGCACTTGATCTGTTATCTGATAGATACTGTCTCAAAGGGGACGTTTTTCATCCGTAGCCATAGCCCACACTGATGACGGAAGCATTCACCAAACCCTTTGGAATTTTGAACTACTATTATCTGATAGGTACTACCTCAAAGAATGTTCTTCATTTTTCACCAGCAGTGTGGGCATTTTTAGTAAAGCTAAACATAATCGAATGCCTAATACTAAGTTGAGGATTAAAATTTAGAAGATATAAACATGGATGGAGTTATAATAAAGAAAAATCATGATTTTCATTTTTGAAGTGACTACTTTTTTGGCGGACTATGGATGTATGTTTTGCATGGGGCAAAAACTCATGTTTTGCGCCATGCATGTTTTGTTTTCCACATGCTTTCAAAGTAGAATGATGACATTTTTACCGAAACGTAAACAAACTGTTATATAAACATCTCATCTGGACTAACGAAAAATCTGTTTGGAGAGATTAAAAGGGAAATATAAACCACAATCACATACAACATTATATATGATGAAGAAATAATGAAACACTTCTCTAATCTAGTAGTGTTTTACAATGATTTGATTTAGATCAGTTTACTCATATTATTATTAAACACACTAAAATACTTCCAATACCAAACAATCGTTGCAAAGAAACTAAAATATATGATAAGATATTGAATAAATCTACAAACTACTAATTTATTTATTAATGAATCCAACTTAAAATTGATTAACTTATTGCATCATTTAATAGCAATATTTAAAGCTCACACGATTCTAAATTGAATTTCACCACGGTTAATATTAATTCCTATTCCACTTCACTATAGTTTTGTCCTGATGGGTTTTATAAAAGGATTAAAAATAAATAAATAAGAACTTTTCTAGATAACAAAGTCATAGTGTAATTTAATCCTAGAAGAAAATTAGTCTTCCTGACATTCACTTAAAAAATAAATTATGTAAAAACAGATTTTAATACATATTTTGCTAAATAAACATCAAAACCATTAATTGACTTTTTTAAAGATAAATAAAATTTAACAATGTCAATCAATAAAAACTTAGTACAAGATATGGAACAACAATAGATGCTGTGTTTACAAGATATTTAACATTTTATTCTAAAACTTTTGTCTTATTTCAGTTAAATCATAAACCCATTATTTAATTTTTAGAATATAATGATAATGAAAATGAAGTAATAATTTCGGAAATGCAAGACTGTAGTAAAAATGATATTGACCAAATCATAGAAACTAATATAAACTGTAATTATGAAAATTTGTAGGCTAAATATGTATTACTTTAATATGTAGAAGTCAGTGATCATTGTAATACATGAAATGTAAAAAATATTACAAAAAAAGAAAACTTTTTTATGTTGAAAAATTTAGTGTCCCGTATTACTTTGAAATAGCCTATAAAAATGTAACCATTTAATAATTAGCAAAAGTACTTTATCATCATATACATTCACAGCCCATTATAAGAAGTAGTCACTTTGGTCAGTCAGTCCCATGACTGCCTTACTTTTCTCGATTTAAGAAAATTATGAAAAAACTGTATAATATAACAATGGATAACCGGGTCCACTTATTGTACCCTACCCCCTATTCGTTTTAAATAAAAAACATGTATTTTAAAATTTTTTACCAAATTCATAAGAAAAAGAATTTTTGGTACTTTTATATTAACCAGTGACCACTTTTTCGGAAGAGATTTTCATACAAGGGACCAAAAAACTATATTACCTGATACTTGATGTCTTCTTCATTGACCAGAGTTGCTGGGTTAGTGTGTTTTTATTAACTACTAATTAAATTTTTTAGGTTCCCGGTAAGAAAAACTCTTCCAAAATTAGTGCCCTACAGATAATATCAAAGTATTGAATTTAAAAAATGAAAGTAATAGCCAGTAAACAAAATTATTACCATGAGTTGCTACCATATGAGTGGATTTATTAAATAGTACTCCTGATTAAAACTTTTATGAAAAAAAAACATTCATCTATTACACTATTGCTAACTTAAATTGATGGTATATAATCTTCAAAATTTAACTTAACTTTTTACTCATTAACTAGGACCTGGATAAAAATTGGGTTTAACTCTAAATGTTCCCTTTCAACATTAGTGTAGCCTACCCAAAATATAAAGAATTTTGAACAGTTGTTACCGAAAAATAAATGTCCCTAAGCCAAATAAATACCACTACCTGATCTCAACATATAAATTGCAATACAAATAAATTCCATGAATAAAAGTTCACTTAATTACATTCCCACATAAGCTCACAAAATAAACCAAGCCTAGGCCTTACACTAAGTCCTTAGACTCTAACCTACAAAATAATTAGGAAAATGACTAATTTAGGATATCATTTTAATATCAAGATACCTTTACCATCTGAGTAACATTACAATCACGAAGAAGCAAATTACACAGAATTATGTTTATATCGTATTCATTCACACACAACAGTTAAATTTATAATTAACCCGGTTAACAATCATCTGTTTTCAACACAGTTTAGTTCACGTTTACAGCAGACATTCGGCTTATTGCTCTGTGCAGTGTTGCCCAATCCACTTTTGGAAAATTCCCACCAGTACCTGAAAAAAATACCACCTATGAGCCCAAATTACCACCCTTGCTTTAAAAGTATATTTAGGCTACTAAAGTGTGTTATCGACATCGTATGACAGTCCTATATTTGTAAATGCAGGGTGTCTACCAAACTGAACATATAAAATTCCCTGACTTTTCCAGGTTTTCTAGGTTAGACACTCTTAAATGGCTTAACGAGCAGGATTTTTTATTGCATTGAATATGGTTGATTTTAGAGCATAATATCATAACTTATATTGTAAAAAAAATTTAACTTTTTACTTTTTTACAGAGACAATTTGCATGAAAAAGTTAGTTTCAGAAAAACAAATTTAACTTTCAATGAGCTTGGATCCATGCCAAAGTTTTTAAATAGAAACTTGTAAACTGATAAAGCAGACATTAATCATGCAATCCTGCTGTGATTCAAAGAAGGAGTAAAGGAATATAATATGTAAATGACTTCTAAAAATCTCACTGTCAACCAGCTAAGCACAGGCTTTAGGTTTGAACATACTATAGGCCTACAAAGTATTATTTTAGGAAAGGCCTACCAAAACCAAACATGCAAGGTTAAGCAAAAATACTTACAACACTCTTTCATGATATCCTACCTCCAAAATAGGTTGTTTACTGATGTACAGTTTAATAAATTTGTATGATAAATCACATGAACTGTTATGTGTTGTTCTAAAAAATCCACTTTTTTCCTTTAACTCAACTTGTAGCTTTATGGAAAAAATTACACTAGATCACTGTTTTTAAATGTGTTAACCACAATTTTTTTAATGTCAGGCAAAGTGCTAGGCACACATAGTCTTGAAATTAAACCTTAGAAGGCTAGCATTACCATGATGTGTTTAGCCTACTCTATAACTCAGGTTCAAATATTTATTTATATATAAATATATATATATATAATATACACACAAAATTTATTTCACAATATATCACTTGATGACCAAAATATGAATCACAATATATTTGGCTATATTAACACAGTTTTAGTTTTTTTTAAAAGCCAAATAATAATAATAAGGCCTAATTTCTTATTGCCTATAATTTCTTTGTGAGCATTTCCTTGGTAGTTCAAATTTAAACACATCCACCGCTATTTCGGATTCCTTCCCTTGTACCCATCAATGAAACGACTGTTTCTGTTTTCAATTTGTTTCTGTCATTGGTTTTGCAATGCTTCAGTTCACTGAATATTCGTTCGACAGATGAATTTGAAAATGGCAGTATAAAAAGTAAGTTAAACACTTTTTGTATTTCTGTAAACATAGCATCTCCAGCGACTGTCTTTAGACTGAATACAGCCTTCCAATATTGCATAGCAGGACTCATTTGCATCAAGTTTATGCTCTTTGAAGTCTAGCAAAGCATGACTTTTCCACTGATTGTCGAGTTTTTGGACATCAACAACAACTTTCTTCAGAACGGGAAATCTGTTAATGACATGAGCCAAAGACCTTACTTTGAAGGTTTGGGCACTTTTTTGGCTCCAAGACACTGAGGACATCAAAAACTTCATCAGAAAAATCAAATCTAGATTTGATTTGTGTGACCAATTCCACATAGAAGCATTTAAAATACTTTTAAGAAAACTTCAATATCTTTCTTTTTCTGCATTTTTCTTTAATTCATTTAAATGTTTCTGTTGCCTGAATGCCTAAATATATTTGTTCTAATTGCAGGAAATGACGGGGGTTTGAATGCTCAATGGGACATGATGGGTGTATTTTTAATGTAGTTTAAGTCCATGTAGTTTTGTACACAGATCTTGAAGCATCTTGTGAACCTCTGGTCCGCAATCTATGGAGAAGTGGTGTTTCGGATTGGAACATTACATTAAAATCTGTTAGCATACCAAGAACATAAGACATAAACTCCAAGTATAAGTAGATAAATTGGTTGTTCATAGCAGCTAACATGCTATCCACTGTGTTTGACGGGTCTTCGACAGAAGCGGTCAGCAGGTAGGCCTTCAACGGTTGAAATTGTTCAATCACTCTGTCAACGCAAGATTTTAATGACAGCCATCTTGTTAATGCTGGTGATAGTATTTTGTGGATTTCCTCTTGAAAAAACTCTTGGAACTGTACAAAGGCAGACTGTCTCCCAAAACTTCTGCTGAAGTGAGCCCCAAGATTTCGGAGCAAATCCTCCACTGTCTTTGGTAACTTCATACATGCTTTACTTTGCCGCCAGGTGGATCATGTGGCAAGAACACTTGACACATGCAATGTGAGGGATTTCTATTTTCAAAGTGAAAAAACCGAATGATGCTGCCCCACCATCACATTACATGTGTCAGAACTAAATCCCACTAAGTTTTCAATGGGTATATTTTTTGATTTCAGGCGAGTTCATCATACCAGTGAATAATTCATCAGCCAGTGCTAGATTTGACTTCAAACATGTCAAATAAATTAGTTTTTGGCGTTCCCAGTACATCATCAATATAGATAACTGTGAGGCACATTGATTAACCGATGCCTGATCCGTTGTCTCAATCCATGATCAAGGAGAAAAACGATCCTGGTGCCCTTAGTTTTTTGGTAAATCAATTCCATGAATGCGGGACCTAAGGCTTTTTTAATCACAGTTGTTGTTTTAGTGCGTTTCATACACAGTTTAGCAGCAATTTTCTGAGTCCGGAAAGACCGAATTTGCACAGCGGAATCAATGTATCCATCAGCGAAAAGGGCAGGTTGTTGGTTGCAATTAGGCCGGCCTAATTTTAATTCTGCTCGTTTGACACTTTTATCTGTTGTAGTTCTTTGAACAATTTTTTTTTAAGTCTTTGTTAGTGGCTATCTCCTTGATTAATTTTAGGTGCTTGAGGGACTTTCCATGACGCACAATCTCTGTTTTATGCGCCCCCCATGACTGCATCACAGACACTAACAATATGCCATGTCTTGTCCGGTTCTTTCTTTGACTTTTTTTTGTAGCCAGTTTTTGAACTGGGGGTCATTCAACCAGTTTGAATTGAATTTTCTTTCTTTTTTACTAGGCCTAATGGTGGCAGTATGGGTAAACCTAGACACAATTTTAGGCCTAGCAGCAGTTTTTGGTTGGGTGGTATTTGAAGTTGAGTGTACGGCTAGGTCTGTATCAAGCTCAGTTTCCTTGCTACTAGCAGCAATATTAACCTGGTCCTCCTCACTAGAGCTTTGACCTAATGGTTCTGGATCATCTGGATCTATTCCTAAGTCTTCGTACTCCATTGGGATTGCAAGAGACATTGAACTAGGCCAAATAGATTTTTTTGCTCGATTCACCATGTGAGCTTTCTACAAACGACTTGCTCTGTCTACTTTCATCATCTTTGTCTTTTTTCTCATCTTCATCTTTCTTAGGCTTAGGCCTACCTTTAATAATAAACTTATCCATCTTAGTAACTTAAGTTAGTCCAATTAGAGATTCATGTCAATAAAGCTAGTTCAAAGTTAGATGGATTGTAAATGGAAAATGTAAATTAGTTAGGCCAACACTAACTATAGTTAGGTGATGTTTAGTTAAGCTTAGGGAAAAACAATTATGAAGCAGAGCAGATAGGCTAGTAGTAGGTATTACAAAGCATAAATAGGACTAGGTCGTTACCTAGCTATAGGCCCCTAATCATATTTACAAAACAAATGATTTGTATGAACTTAAAGCAGCAAAGCTAGCTCTCAAAAGTGTCATCTACACTCTAAAAATAATAGTCCAAGAAGAAAAATAGCATTGCAAAAAAGAGATCTACGTTCTTAAGTTATATGCACTATAAAATAATGGTCCAAGGGGAAAAGATTGGCCAAGCACTACTAACAGTTATGACATGAACACAATAAAAATAATGGGCTAGTCCGAGAAGAAAAAATATTGCTACATTTTTGTAGCCTATACCTTGGCCACAGTCTACACAATTTCACTACATACTTTACTATTCTAGGTCCACGGATTAAAATGCACGATAAAGAAAACTTGAAATCTTACGTATCTTGGAAAAACGTACTTAACTAAAGCCAACTCACACGGCTATGAAATCTTATCATCCATTAAACTGATCAACTTATCTCAACTGAATAACTTCACTAGAAGAAATAAGAAAATAGAAACCAAAATTCAAGAGAAGAAGAACACTAACACTATTACTAACAGCAGCATAGACTAAATATCCCTGGTGTTGTTGTTATCATAGACTAACTATGCCAACCGTCAATTTCTATCTTAGCATAGAGTATTAAAAACAACAACAATCTGAATACATATTGTAATATTATATCGATTGAATGTGTTGAATGGGAAATCAATCAGGTTACCTGAAAGCGGAATTCTCAGTGTTCGTTGTTTTCCCTAATTAATTTAAAGTTACCACCAATTTACCACCGGGGGCAAAATTACCACCTGAAATACCACCGAGACCTTAAATTACCACAAAATGTGGTAATTACCACCCGATTGGCAACGCTGGCTCTGTGTGTGACACACAAACACCATAGAGAAACTCACTAATAACTTATATTTCTTATATGTTATATCCAACTGAACAATCAACAAATCGACCAATCTCCAAGTTCAGCTGCCCATGTACAGACAGAATTACATTCTTCTAATTAATATTAATGTTTTAAATACAAAAAACGTCACAATAAAGAACAAAACAAAGACAAAACTAAATCTTCTCACCAAATATACGTTTTAAAAAAATAAACGCAATTTATGTTTTATCAGTAAAATTGGAAGTTAAAGTGTTTAAAATAAAAAAAGTTAACACTGTATTCATTGGTGCATTCCTTATTGAGTGAGTTTTCAAACATACTAAATAAATAAATCAGGGCTTACAGAGTTTGTCTGAAAACAAATACATCTCTGCTAAACTATGGGTAATAAAATCAGTTTTAAAGGCCTACTTCCTACGGGTTGTAAGTTACTGTTGGAAACGTATCGATGCTAAAATTGTTAGAATTTAGGCCTTTATTTATTTTTTTTTTAATTTAGAACCTGCTCCTGATAATGAGGAAATGTTCAATCTCAAGTACATTAAATTAAACTCCAAATGATTTGTTGTGAATCGACATCTTTCACTGTTCATTTAAATTATAATATAAACTTTACATTAACCTTTTGACAACCGTCATCGTAAAATGAAAACGAATAATTTGTATAGAATTGGTCTCTGTAATGTCAATTCCTTGGCCCGTCATAGTTAGGCCCTAAGATATTAAGGGTTTTATTTCCATACATAAACTCGATATCATTTGGCATCTGAAACATTCTTCATTCATTGCATAGAGTAATATATGTGATGTATTTTTCCTGACCGGTCATGTCAGGTCGGGCTAGGTTATTTAGTTGTGAGTATTATTTTTCAGCATCACTTGTGCTCTTTCACACGATCCGGCGCACGCCGTGATTACCCCTCTTGTAGCAAAGGCGATATGCCACCTTTTTGAATTTGGCTGAGCACAGTTGCAATAATATACGAGCTAGCACCACCTGCTAATGTTAACTTTAAATCAGGGTCAAAATAAGCGAATACTTCAGCTGAACAAAGTGTTTTTATCTCTCCAAACGATTTGCTGCAAACTAAAATCAATACACATTCCTTAACTTTACTTAACAACATATACATTAGTGTAAGTATTGTTGAAATTTGGATTATGAAACGAGCGAATTAATGAACTAAACCATAAAACCCTTTAACCGAGTTACATCATTTGGTTGTGGGGCGTTCAATATTGCCTTGACTTTGTTTATGTAGTATCTAGGACTTGTTTTCTAATTCTAATATAACAAAAATCTAATCTAGTCTATCACGTCTACATTATTTTTACTAACTGTAAACCTACTATCCTCTAGTCTCCTACAAGCTTCTATCCATTCTCTCCGAATCATTTTGTTCTGTTAAAATAATGACGTCTAGGAACATTTCGTTTATTTACATTGATAGTTGATGTCGCGGCCATATCTGCCAAGTCGCTTTCTACATCCTGACCAACAGCTGATCTTACATTGATTACATTATTGGGACTCTAATAGGTAACTGCGAGGCTTTCATCCAGTCTCTACAAAATAATATCCGTTTAGATGTCCCATTTTATTTCAAAATCACAATTATACTTGCGATACCGACATTGGAAGCTGAAGTGGTTGAAATTCCTACACCGTATACAATTTGACGTTATGGTTGCATCGTTGCCTGCCCATTTTGACTGCAATTTGTCTGGCTCTGTTGTTCAGTAATGGCCCAGGCTCCAAAGTCGTCCTTCGGAGTTGATTGTCATCTACACTGCTCCTTTCTCCGTAAACTCGATAGAATTTAGGAGCGGCACAGTTGTTTTTATATTTGAAGTCCTCCTCTTCTATAAGTCTCTTTTGTAAGTGATGGTCCTTAAGGCCCGCCATTAGTCGGTCATGTAGGTAGTATGACAGCTTTCCCCCAAACTCGTATGAGATAACTGTTTGAGATGCACAATGTATTCACTCAGTGTCTCGTATTCCAACTGATGCTTGTGACTGAGAATACATCGCTCGGTTTTGAAAGATGTCTAGGGATGGAAATACTTCCCGATAGTTTCCACTATTTGATCGTATATCTTGGATGAAGAATTGATCGGTATTATTGTCTTTGAGCAAAGTGTAACTCCTTATGCCTATCACTGTCAACAATGTACTAATTTTATTCGTAGTATCTATGCCGTTACAGTAAATAAAAAGTTCGAAATGCTCTACGTATGATTGCCGCATTTCCTGTGCATTGTCAAACTGGCCGAATGACCCAATTTTGCCACCCTTGTAGTTGCGTTGTTAATTTCCGAAACTTGCCGTAGCTATTGTTAACTAAAGGCAAAACGCACTTCACTACACTTGCCATTGCCGCGCCGCCACTAATATTAATGAAAATTCGTGGAATTTGGCGTTACTTTTATCGCGCACAGGTTATAATATCGTACTCGACACCACCGTGCCCATATACTTGTCGTCATTGTAGCGTATAGGACCATAAAAAACTGGTAGATCTTAAATAAATAATCCTAATTAACTGGTAAGCTTTAGGCCATAGGGACATAGGTTTTGTGTGGTTACGGCAGGGCTGGAGACTGAGGGCGAGGAAGCAAGGGCTCAATCGATTAGGCCAGTGTGTCGTGATGCGACGTTATACGACGCAATAACCATCGTTTATTTAGATAGGCCGTTTTCGTCAGACATTCAATGTTCCCAAAATAATGGTACAACACATTAAATTATATTTATTTAGATAGGTTGTTTTCGTCAGACATTCAATGTTCCCAAAATAATGGTACAAACGCATTAAATTATAGTATATCATAGTACAACATTGTTTTCTGTTGTGGAAGTCGAGGAACATAATTTTAGTAGATCAATTTAGAATATATTAATCCGGGCTGTTCTAGTCACACATATTGTGTGGCTTAAATCTGTGGTGACATTCTTCTACAGTAAATTGCTTCTAGTTGATTCAGAAGAAGATTTTAAGAACAGTGTGTAGAGTACCATTTAAACTCTGCAAACCATTATTCGTACACACAAAAATCGTAACCATCATCAATATTTACATATATGATTTATTAATTTTTGCAATACACTGCTCACTGCTGTGGTGGTGAGTTTAATAGTTTGTATTCATTGGTTCAATCGTCTGTTGAATTTTATGTCTTCTTCAGTATCTTCAATATAGAGACTCATCTTACTCTATGGTCATTTGACAGTAATTCATTGCAAGAAAAAAGCGCAATACTAACCAAAGTCTAGAGAAAGAGAACAGAGAAGAATCTAGAGAGTTGAGCAGAAATTCTGAATAGAGGATAAGAGAGAATAGAAGTGGAGTAACTAACTAGTGTATTGTGTAGTTTTCAAGAGAGATAACCAGTAGAAATGGTTCTTGAAAGTACTATGATATGGTAAGATATATTTCAAGCTTTTTATTTTACTTCCGATATTCACTTTGTTCTTGCTGAATGTTCAAGTATCCGTATTTACTGTCATTTTTAGTCATGAGAACTTGTCTGTAAATGTTAACCTATACAACATGACATGGCATTTTAATGTAATAAGCCCAAATGTATGTTTTGCACTATCCTTTATGAGAACTTATGTGCTTTGAACCTTTGAATCTTTTACATAAATATATTGCAAATTATGACACCATCTTTTGTGAAATGGACTCCTCATAACTTGTTATAATGACCAGACTACATTTCTGGAATGTTTTTTTTTTTCTTTTAGTTATGCTCCTTATAAGAAATAGGCCTAATCATTGATGGTCAGAAACATCTTGCTGTCATGCTAATATTAAATACTAAATTATATGTGTGTCTGTTGTAGGCTCTTTTAACTTCCAGGGCTTGTTAGTGATTTTAAACTTTTTATGGTGATTAATATTGCGCAGAGTACAAAATGTGGAATTTTGTAATAGGCTACTGTACATTTGGCATGGCTATTACAGCACTCATGTTTTGAGGTAATAAAAGTACAATGTGAAAACATTTGATGCTCAGTCTTGCATAGTCAGAAGCATAGGTATACTGAACCTTTATACATCAATGTTAACGTAGCAGAGCTACTCCCACTACTTACTGTGCTCTGTATAAGTGGCAGTCACTCTCTCTGGATAACTATTGGTTATCTCTGGATAGATATTTCCTTAACTTTTGAGCCTTTATTGACATTTTAATTGCACATTTTCACATGATTTGGTTTGCTTAATTGTCTTATTGCCTTTATACTTACAAATGAAAAAGACTGTGTTTCAATATTGACTGCGGGGAGGGTACGATAAGCGGACCCGGTTTTTTATATCGAAATTGGCAAACAATATTACTTAACCATAACAATCGATATAATCAATCGATATTGATTAATTATTTTGAACGGTTAACTTAAATAATCTATATCAACAGCTGTAAACACTTTCAAATAATACACGTAAGGTAATATTTCAATTTTACGTAAGTAACATTTGATCATTAAAAATGGCAGTCAATTTTAGAAAAATACACAACATTGATTTGAAAAATGATAAGACATATTTTACGTGGTTTCAACATGTTGGACTTGTACCGAAAACCCGTTATGTGAAATGTTTGGGAAAGAAACAACTGTAACCGTGAGAGGAGCAAATATGGTTGTCTTCAGTTTTCCTAATTTTTGTTATAATAATTAGTTTAATCACTGTAAATATTAAATTAATATTTTAATATAAAACATATGATTATTACTGAGGACTATACTTTTATATTGATTGATGGTCTAGGATTTGAGATACGAATATTAGGTATCGATGATAACATTCTTCGATATAAAATATCGGGTCCGCTTATCGTATCCTACCCATTGACTGCTTTGGGTATACTTTAATAAGCGGCCTACACTATTTATTCGATGGCTATTATCAAATGGTTCGATTGTTTTTATCTGAAGGATAATTCGATATTACAATTTATTTAACTTAGCATATGATTCCAACTTATTAGTTATAGTCATTTTGAAGTAAACAATAAACAACAAGAAGTAACTAATATTTTGAGACTTTGAAAATGATGTTGAATATGAGGAAAAGATGTAAGATATTTCTCACAAGTGATGAGATTTGTTTAAGTAGCTTCAACATGTGGTTTTCGCTCCTGGTAACACATGGGGAGAATTCTGTCCTCCATTTCACAAAGTGGTTACTTATTGATATCAAACTGGGCAAGTTATAAATATTACAAGGTTTCTTTGATATTTAAGTCCAGGCCATAGTTGGATTTGTTGTTTTGTAATTTTATTGTAACATTTATGTAACTTAAAATTGTAATGTTCAAGATTCTTCTTGTTACGGTAATTTATTATAACTCTTATTGTGTATGATTTTTACATACACAGAAGTTGCATAATATATCGAATTGTTCGATAACAGCAATCGAATAACAAGTGTAGGCCGCTTATCAAAGTCTCTCCACTTCTTTTTGTAGATTTTTAGCTAAATGGCACCAGTGAATTTCATTAGACAATTCAAAAAATTATGTTCGTGTCTGTATAGTTTGCTTGGAGAACAATGGCCCTAATCTGAGTACGTGGCTGAGCTTTGAGTCATCAATTGGGAGCATAATATAAAAACTCTACATTTTTATTTGTTAATGTACTTAAATAGTTTTGATAAGTGTTACTTTAGCCACTTAACATTTTTTTGTTTTATGGAAAGGAACTTGCTCAAATATTAAATTATAAAATGAACAGATACAATTACATTTTGGAAAAGTCAAATCTTTTTTTATCTCAAAAATTACTTGTAGTTGAACGGGCTAACAGTAATGACTCTGAAAGAGCTGATGCCCTGGCCAACTTGGGCTCAGCTTCTAAAAAGGACTGTCCTGCAATAGCAAGGAGTGAGTTTCCCCAGGAGGACCTAATCGGTTGTTTCTGGCAGTTTGTAGAACTTCTGAAACCGTAAACTGGTTGGTATCATGGTATATTTCCGAGGTGCGCAAAAGGCCCTTGAGGCTTAAGTGTATGGCAATAGGCTGCCCCTTAGAAGAAGAAGAATGTCTCTGGCCATCAGTTGTCTGGTTCGGACTGATGGCAACAAATGAAGAACTTCCCGCGAGATAGAACTGATCAGTAAAATATAAAATTCTAAGTGGCTGATTACTAATGATTGAAAGGTACAAATATTATAAACTTACCCAATCATATTATTCTAAGTAGCAAGGTAATGGCATTACAAAGTAAAATAAATCAATACATTTTTTTTCTGTCCATGCTGACACAATAATAAGTAGTATAAGTTAAAGTCTAGTCCTAAAACTATAAGCTTCGCCATGGAGGTAGAAACAATAAATAAACTTCTCCATGAAGGTAGGAATTATTACCAACAAGAGGAAAAACAGGAAAAAGGGAACTCAAATAAAAAATCAATGCAGATGGTACACCTATTCTTTCTGTTCAAATTCTTATGTGAAGTTCGGCAACCCTGTTATCCACTCATATTTTTTTGTTTAGAGGAAAAGAGTCAAGAGTCTCCGGACATTGTAGGAAACTATACAAATAATATTTTTAAATGGCCTACAGGGTGTGGTAGATAAGTAATGAGACTGGCCGCTGCGCGGTGCCCCAGTCGCTCGCAGTGCGGTTTCCACCTGCAGGTCACATGGTGGGGGATCTGAGCTAACAGTAAAACCGGTTTGCAGTCACGTCGTAGCTCTGGTGTAGAGAGGGTCGAGCTTCGCGTATTACGTTGCTTGTGTGCCCGTGAGACTTGTGAAAACGCTGAAGATGGATCGCTCGATAGAACAGCGGTATGCAATCAAATTTTGCTTTCGCTTGGGCAAAACTGCTTCGGAAACTTTTGCTATGATTACGGAGGCCTACAAAGAGCACGCCCTATCAAGAGCTCAAGTGTTCCGGTGGTTTAATGAATTTAAAAACAGGAGAGAATCCGTTGAAGACATGGAACGATCTGGACGCCCTTCAACGAGTCGTGTGGATGAAACGGTGGCCAAAGTGAAAGAACTCCTGGACCCCAGACCTTCGTTTAAGCCTTAAAATGATCGCCGATGAGGTCTCCGTGAATAAATTTACGGTTCACCAAATTGTTACGCAAGATTTGATGATGAGGAAAGTTTGCGCAAAATTGGTTCCCCGAGTGCTCCCTGCGAACAAAAGCCTCGTGACCTCCTATTTGACCCGAATTGGAGTTGAAGTTCTGCCACAGCCACCATACAGCCCTGACATGAGTCCTCCTGATTCTTCCTGTTTCCGAATGTAAAAAGATGCCTGACGGGTCATCGTTTCGACGATATTCTGAACATCCAACGTGCTATCACGAAGGCACTAACTGGGATAACTCCAACGGATTACAGTGGGGCCTATGAAGCTTGGAAAACGCGCTGGCAACGTTGTGTCGACGCCCAAGGCGGGTACTTTGAAGAATATTAACGTTTTGTACAAATCGGATCAATAAATTTGTTTTTCTAGACTGAGTCTCATTACTTATCTACCACACCCTGTATAATGAATTTGTCTAGAAATATTTGTTAATATATTTTACTAAATTCTTAGTTTCTTACCACCCACTTGTTTAAATTTATTTATTTATTTTTTCAGTGTGGATAACAGTGACTACATGCGGAATGGGGACTTTCTACCCACAAGATTGCAAGCTCAGCTGGACGCCGTTAATATTGTGTGTCACTCAAAAACCAGATCTAATCCGGAGAACAATGTGGGGTTACTTACCCTAGCAAAGTAAGTTAATATTATCAGTATATTTAATTTTTAACCACTTAACTGGTGAGCAATATGGTGAGCCGAGCACTTCCAGCGCTACTCTTGTGTTAAACGTTTTCTAGACACACGGCTGGTTATTGTTTATTTCGGAGGATTGATTGTTCCATATTAGCTATTTTCAGTACTACGATGATTGAAGAACTGTGTGACGTGTCCCAACCTGGTTTACAATCTTTGGTATTATATAAAAAACACATGTTTATATCAAATCAAAGAGAACTTTATTCATATACATCGAGTACAGAATATGTGTCAATATGTATGCAAAAATTTTATCTAGTTTTAAACATGGATAAAGATAAAAATGTCATGTCCAGTTTAAAAATTCCTCGATGGAGTAAATATAAAAATAATAGCTCGTATTTAACCGCAATTTATTAGCACTGAGTGTATTCGTTTTGTGGCGATATATATGATTTGTTTATTTTCTAGTGTGAGGTAATTATGGTTGACAGTCACACCAACAAAGGTGAAATAACACAATTTCTAGAAGAATCCAGTTTACAGTTAGACAACGAAAATGCCTGGTTATCATAAGATGGGTGTTACAAGTATCATATAACCAAATAATTTTTAATTAATGATTAGGTATAGAAACAGTTTTTTTATTTGAAACATTATTCTTTTTTGTTTTAGTTTGTTTTTGACATGGAGGATTGTAAAGAAAACATGATTTTTCTGGCATTTGCCATCATTCAATGAGACAAAAATTGACACTTTACGTAGTAACGTTATTATTAAGATAACATCACAAACTTTGTGTTTCAAAGTGTGATATAAACAGCTAAGCATTGTTGGACATCTGAGTGTAAGTTGGCAGTTCTTGCATTTGCAATCTTTTGTCATGTCGTGTTTTGTTTAAAGGTTGTATTGAATAAATGTGTTTTATCACTGAATGATGGTAAATTCTGGAAAAATCCTGTTTCCTTTATAAGCAATTGTTGAGGCAGCATACCATAATCCGTGATCTAACCTTAAACGCTCCGTGCTAGTTGTGCCGCGGCTCTCCCACTGTGCCGCTGTGATAGCTTGGTACTAGTTGCCTGCAGCTGATAAGGGGTTAGCTAATTGTGTAATCTCAATCCATTAACTGTCACAAAATCAGATGTGTCCAGGCAACACCTGAGCACCTAGGAGGCACAGGTTGTGCTCCAAGGAGGGTTCTGGAAGGTTTATACCTGCCAGTAGAATCACACACCAAAACTTAAACCTGGGTCACCCAATGGATGTCCAAGAACATTGGTACAAAACTAACCTCAAATGCCAAGAAATTGGTATGAAAAGGGCTGGTCAATAAATCTAATTTGCGCAAAGGATGATTGTTTGATTGGGTGGAGATCTCTTAATCCTCTGCCTGCTTTGACTGGAAGAGGTTGGAACAGAGGTAACCTCCCCTTCTTCCAAGCTAACTTCCCCTTGTTTCAAGAGGACTTGATGAGGTAGTGCCTGCTATCTCTTCTCATGAGATCTCTACAGAAGGTGGCCCTTACCACCAGACTTGGCATCCTAAATATCCTGTCCATCACTTCAAGAGGAAATCCAAAGATCCTTTTAGAACAACTGCAATGAAGGGTTTTCACATCTCCTTGTCCTAAGTGAGTCGCTGTGTCATCTCTGTTTCTTTGGTGTACTTGATCAACAACCAAGACTTATACCCTTACAAAAATTATATATTTAAGAGCTATTGAACCAACCGCAAAGTTACGAGAAGGGTAAGTTCTACTATAGTGTATCTAATTTTGTGCTAAAATTGCTCAGCAGTTTTGGAAGTTAATTATTTTGTATAATATAAGTTCTAATATTTTTCCAGCCAGTTCAATATTCAAATTCTACATACTTAGGAAAAAATATATATATATAATTATATATATATATATTTTTTCCTAAGTATTAATATATTATATATATATATATATATATTATATTATATATTTTATCATATATATATATATATATATATATATATATATATATATATATATACAGAATTATTTGCACATGCACATGGACTTAAGCTACATTTATCTAGATATCCAACATAATGGCCAACATATATATTATTTTATTCGTCAGTCCAATGAAATTATTTAGTATCTGAAATTATAAATATTGTAAAGGTAGACAAATAAATGGGCTAGAACAATATTTATTGTTAGATAATAGTTTTATATATGTGTATAGTATTGCATGTGTATTTTAAAGAATCCTATTTCACTGTAGATTTCCATAAGTATAAGCATAAGGCTGTAATATAAAGGAAGTAGGAAATTGTCATCATGACTTTATTGGTGATCTCCCACTGTTCCAAATTTTTTGCTAAGCTTGTTGTCGTTGTGTCATTGTAATTACTTTCATTGCAACTTTATTTCAGTAACTGTATCAATCAATAAATTATTTGTGTCACTTGTAAAATGTGATGACTTCCAAGATACAGTTCTACTTCATTTGGTGTTGTGTATTGTGTTGTTTATACCTTACAAATAAGAGAATCTAAAATAATTCAAGTACCTCACACTTATACTGTACAAATATTTTTAATGGAATTTTGTAATGTACTGAATTTTTAAATATTGATAAATTTAAACTATTTATCATTTTTTAACAAAAAAATATTACATTTAAAATTCGTACTTTTTATACTTTGATGCATGTTAGGGTGTAAAAAGAATTGTTAAAACAAAGCCATCAATTAGTTAAAATAAATTACTTCAATTAAATGACAGTTAAAAGATTTAAAACAATGGCTTTAATCAACGAAACTAAAATTTAAAAAATTAATAAAATATTTATAAATAATTTAACAATAACAACAAGTAAATAACAATTAGAGGTTATAGACTAATAAAAAATAACAAGAAAAAAGCAACTAGTAAAGAGTTGATACAAATAAAATTAAAGAGTCAACAAATCTTAAAAAAGCAATTTGACCAACTCCAAAAAACTTGATGGCTGTAAAAAGGATTAACCAGTAACCACCTATAAAGCTTCTTTCGGAAAATTAAGTCAGGATATTTATCAACCAATGGCATTAATGTACTTAATGAAATTACTTTGTGACTGTTCATGGTTTAACTAAGACTGTTAAATTAAATTTTAATGTACTGTATAAACTTTCTGTTCTCTTCTAGATTGATAATTTTCCTTCAAAGATTATAGTTTATAATCAGTAAGGTATCTACGTGACCTTGTTGTTGCAGCTATTGCAACACGTGTCTTGACCAGTTTATGAGTTAATTGTGAAGTGTTACCAACTGAAATTTTCCACATCTGGGTACTTTTATCATGAACCATACTTGCTCATATTAGAAATGTCATGTTCAGTATTATTTAAATTGTATTGAAATTTCATAATAATTACCTGTTTTTTGTTTAAAGTTTGAAAAAAGTTTTATTCAAAGAATTACTTAATATGTCTTGACATGCCTCAAGATGTTGAAAATGCCACAAAGACAGATTTTCACTAATATTTTCTTTGTTTGAGGAAATAGGGTTGATGCATTTATCTTGTCCTCATTTCCACCTCCATTATCTGATTGTGGGTAAAACCAGTCTGCAGCGGTCTTCAATCTGATATTGATCAATCATTAGATTAATGTGTGAACATTTTGCTAACGGGTATTTGATAGCGGACTATCATTTTTTACTGATGTGAACAATTTGCTAACAATATTTACTTGATTTTTTTAACTGTAATTCTGTTTGTCCTTCAATATGTTGATTTATTTAGTTTTTATCGTTTTTATAGCTGTTTATATAAGATTTAAGCAAATTGCTACAGGGTGTGTGCTTATGCACAAACAGCGGGGTGTGTAATGACATGTTAAGAACATTTTGATATTAGTAAATCAGCACCTAAATGGATTAAAAAGTTCTTAATTTTTTGAATATATTGAAGACAATAAATGTTGGAATGTTTGTACATAGATATTTGTATCTTTCTCACATTTAAAAATTTTTTTACAAATTATAATATATGGATGCACTTTTATTTACGATCTACAACGTTGTCCTCAATTATTTTTAGTGTTGAGGTATTGGCTACGCTGACCTCTGATACCGGAAGAGTAATATCAAAGTTACATCAAGTCCAACCTGAAGGGAATATCAATCTTCTCACTGGAATTAGAATTGCTCACGTAAGTAACACAAGATTCTTTTTCATTGGTAGAATCATATGTATAATTCTAAATATTATTGATGAAGGAAGCTGTAATAATATTTTTTGTGACTGTGATTCATGTCAGTTCTTAGACTTACATAGCCTGCTTAATACCTAATCAGTCTTCCAGTTCACATAACATTGATTAAAAGAAATTAATTGTGTAAGTAATGTTTTGATGCTGTGTGAACAAAAAAACTGATGATACAAATTTTTTTATGATCTAGCTCCAGTATTATTTTTTTCTGTTACTAGCTGAAGAAGTAGATAATAAGTAATACTTTAAAATTGTGTAAGAAGTAATTAGATTTGCAACGTTAAGTTCCATGTGATTTGGAGTGATATTCTGGAAGTGGAACTTGGGTCTAAGTTCATACGCAATGATTAAAATACTTTGCAATAGTATAATATTTCTTGTAGTAAAATACGTAAAAACATTATCAGTAAATTAGATCGTAGCCATAAAATTATGTTTTATTTGTCATCAATAAATTTCTCTGTACATTTAAAAGATTACTACGGAATGAATGTAGTTAAGAAAAAGAATAGAAGATATCACCGTTGTTGGTTATAAATGTAAAATTCTCTGACCTGTATTTTTTGTTGTTGTGTTAATCAAATGTTAAAACTGCACTTCAATTTCAGCTTGCATTGAAGCACAGACAGGGCAAGAACCACAAGATGCGTATCGTGGCCTTTGTTGGCAGTCCAGTTGAAACTGAGGAGAAAGAACTAGTAAAACTGGCCAAACGACTGAAGAAAGAAAAAGTGAACGTGGATGTTGTCAGCTTTGGAGAGGAGGTAATTAAGAGTGTGATGATTGGTCAGCAGGCCAATTCACAATGTTTTTTGCTTGAACCATCAGTTTGTGCTTATCAATAGGTTTTGTTACCTTAAAACAGTACAGTAACCTTTCTCTTATCCGGCCACCTTAGGACTGGAGACCTGACCGGGTAATGATTTGGCCGGAGAAACCGATGCGCCCTAACGACAATACACCTCGAAAACTAGACAAACTAAAAAAGAATTCCAAGCGTGAGGAATAAAGGTAAAGATTTCACGCTGCAGCAGGTCCGTATGAGTCGGAGTGTAGTTGAAGCATCGCTGTTGTTCATTTCTGGCTGATCTCAACCAGTTTAATTTGGAAGAGGCCGGTTAAAAAGATATTGATTTATTGAAAACAAAGTAGTGTGGTGGCAGGTTAAGAGGGAGGCTATCATTGTAATGTGATATTGTAATTGTTCTCACGTGTTACGTCAGAGTAGGCTCAGACTCAAAAACTTTTCTTTTATAAATTAAAATCTTTAACCATAGATCTGGTTCTACTAATTTAAAAATTAAAAATGGTCATCATGTTTGGAGCATATTTTAAACCATTCTTTAAAAATAATCATCAAACATATATGTCTTGCTCAAATGATGTAATATTGTGCATGGATTTTCCTCAGTTGTAATGTATACTATAATATTATGTGAAATGGTAAATTTTTCTGGAAAATATGTGTTTATACAGAATGTAGAACACTTTACTCATGAACATTAAGTTCAGATGAAAAATACAATAGAAGAGGAAAATCATTGGTTTTTGTATTCTATAGCTGCTTAGTTCTGATAATGATTATTCATACAATCAGGGCTCTGATAAAATAATTGGTATGTGGTTACTACAAATTGGTAAACAGATCATAATTACAACCAAAAATCTGAGTCAAATTCAAAATTTTAAATGGAGGCAAAGTGTTGAATCCAGAATTTTGTTGGAATGTAGATTTAACGTTCTGTGTGCAACTAAAAGTGTACTGTATTATTTCAATTGCCTTGATGTTACTTTTTGGTGAAATTGCATATCATGTGATGTGGGACTATCACACATGATAAAAGAAATTGGACATGCAGAGAGAAGAATAACTTGAATATTTTAAACAGATTTGACATATACAGTTTAGTTTCAATTATTTGAGAGCAGATGAATTGTAAAGAGGAAAACTGAGGATTATCGGAATAATTTGAGATAAAATTACATCATTCAGAGATGTTTATGTGATTAAACCAACCACACCTGGTTCTTCATTTCCATTCAACTAACTTGTTAATTTAAGATTTTTATTTCGGTTGCGATCAGTTTCTTGAAGGAGTAGATTTTTATCTTTTATGAGTATGGAACTCCTGAAAGAAACCCCACAAAGCCGTGGGGAATCAGAAGAATGGAAAACAGGAAAGTATAAGATCAGAAAGAGACAGTCCTATTGCCTCTTTCTCAAAGTGATAACACACTGGGTCAACAACTGTTTCTGTCATAGTGTACAAATTTTAAGCAAAATAAACGTATTGTCTATTCTATTCCCACAAATTCTATTGGCCCCTAAAACAATGTTGGTGTGGCAGAAGTTGCCTGTAAAAGTTTTTTGCTGCTGTAATGTGTCTTACAGGGAAATAACATTTTAACAGATTGTGAACACTGAGTTGCTCACTTCGTTTGTGAACGCATTGAACGGCAAGGATGGTGGAGGAAGTCACCTGGTCACTGTCCCACCCGGCCCCCACCTCTCCGAGGCCCTCATCTCTTCTCCTGTCATCCAGGTGAGTTTAGTTCACTCTACTACTTTGTCAACATTCTAATAAATATTATATTTTAAAATTAATTGTTTACAGTACATTTGTTAAATCTATTGATAAAACTTTTTAATGTCTCTAACCCTCCTTTTATGTTTTGTATCCGTAATAGAAAACAATACAGAAGTTAAAAGGACATTGAATTGAACTGATAGAAACATCATCTATATCAAAAACAAACTTACAGAATGTCTTCAAATAAATTAACCCTTAAAGCACTGCAGCATACAGATTTTTCAAAACCCACAGAATGGCATAAATTGTGGCATACTTTAATATCTGTAGCCTATGGTCTTATTTCAATTTGTTGTGTACATTATGGAAGTACAGCGAATGGGTAGGAATGCGTAAATATATTGATTTATGACTGTCGAGAAGTCAACTAGAATGCCAAAAATAAATCAATAACCAAGCAATTTTGTTATCACCATTTCGTCTGATGATGCGAAATGTTAATGGTAGAGCTTTTATAAAAAAAATATGTTTATGTTTATTATTTCTTCTTCCAAGAAACTGAAATTAAATAAAACTTTGGCAAAATTAGAACTTTTAAAAAAATCCATAAATGCACGCTTATTGTATACATGCTAAATGTTCTTCAGCACTTCAAGGGTTAAAATAAGTAACTCACCAACTGTGGGTTAAAATAATAAAAACAAGACCTTTAAAAATCTATTTTAAAATTTTTTATTTTTATTTCCAGGAAGTTTGAATTCAATTGCCTTAGGAGTTGAACTCTGTTATATACAAAAATTAATTATTTGAAAATGAAATGAAATGAAAAATATCTTTATGAAAGGGGCGTAGTTATGTATCAGAATTTATAAAACTTACGCTATAAATATGTATACTTATACATAATGAATTTCACAGAGTTTGGATAATAAAATTCAAGTACTGGCGTAAAATCGGGTAAAATATTCTTGTTTTTCTGTTTTCAAGTTGAACTTGTTTTGAAAAGTAGGTATATAAAATTGATTAATGCTCTTTACATCATATTATATTGAACAAATATGATACATGTGGTGTACACAATTTTGTTTGTTTTTATATAATTCTAATTGTATAATAAGGTGAACTTCAATAAACAATTATTGATTGTACATTTTTTAATCCAGGGTGAAGACGGCATGGGTGGAGCTGGTCTGGGAGGTGCTGGTTTTGAGTTTGGAGTTGATCCCAATGAAGATCCTGAGCTTGCTTTGGTAACATATTTTACTTTTTCCAAAATACTTTGCTGATTCCTGGTCAATTATATATTTAGAGAAGCGTAAAAGTATAAAACTATTACTCTGATAACAATTAATAGTGTTACTGTTGACCTAACCACAAGATTTTTACAGGTTGAGATCCCCACATTGCAATAAAAAAATAGAGTAATACAAGTTTAGTTAGTCATAAGAAAGCTTATGTTTCCACTTTATAAAGATACTTGTATTTATACTTAACTGGACAAATGGGGTGATAACAAAATGTGTATGACATTCATAAGCAGATCAGAGATATAAAATACAAATTAATTTAGTGATTGATTTAGTTTTATATCCCCTGGATGTGTACAACGATGATTGACTTAGCTTAAGAGTCAATATTGGACTATGACGTGACGTGATACTCATTGCAAGCTACCAGCCGCTATACGCAATGCAGTATTTTAATCAAATTATGTTGCTACTTTCTTCTTTTTAAGTTCTTTCTACAGTATTCTGAAAGCTACAAAAATGTTCAAGCACAAAAAGTTGCAAGAAGCATTTACAGATGTCCTCTCATAACATAATTTAAACTATTATCTATTATAACTATTATATTGGTATCGTAACAATTTATAATGTATTCCTTTTCCAAAACTACATTATTTTTACTATTGATAAAAGATGGGATAGTTTAAAAAGATTAACTCTTGCAGGTGTTTTATATTGCATTATTAATTTGTTGCCTATAAAAAATTGCCTGATGTGTTCACTTAATATTGCAATATTATTGCTTTGAGCTTACATTAAAATTTTGAACGTTACATTATGTATTATGTTCAATTTATAATTACTCTCAACAAAATCAGTTTTAAAGTGTAAGTTTTCAAAACTGTTTAAAGGAAATACAGTGCAATCTCGCTAATCAGGCAGTATATCGGGATTGGTAGTGTCGAATTACTGAAATTGCTGGATTAATAGATGTATGGGTAAAAACGTACGAAAAACATACAAATATACATTGGAATTTATTAGAAACCAGTTAAAGTATAGTTTAACATAAGTAGAACGCAAGTAGAGCGCAAGTAGGCAAGCAACTGATGAGTGACTAGTGGCGGCGCTGTGGGCCGGTGAGTCATCCGTGCTTGCAGTGACATGAACCGAAGGGCATTGACCCGACCCGTCATCGCTCGCACAGTGCCGGATTACTGGACGTGCCGTATTAGCGCACGGCCGGATTATAGAGACAGCACTGTAACATATGATTTATATTTGTTAGTCGTAGCAGTCCTTAATGAACTTCTCTGAAATTTGTCTAACTACAAAATTTGACTATGGGTAAATTGCGTCCGAGATCTTAACCACCACCGTTCAGTACTGTTGAGTTGTAGATCCCAGAGATCTTAAAGAAACACGTGGTGCCTATTTTTATACTCCATTAGGTGGGCTAACACCCACATACTTCCTTCGTGCTCACCTCTAATTTTCTATTTAAAAAAAAAAAAAATTAATACTTTCTCCACTTAGAAGTGCTGTGCTCACTGAATCAGCACGTGAAGTAACTCAAACTAGCATTAAATAAAGTATTTGTTTGTGAAATAGCATTTTTTCATTGCATTTTGTTGTAGCCAAGATGCAGAATAATTAAAATTCATTACAAAGTATGTAAACTCAAGGTTTCCTATTTTCTGATTAAAAATTGAGTGATTTGTTAACAACTAGCGATGTGTTAGCCAGCCAGAAGATTATTAACTTTAAAAAATTATTAAACATAAATTAAATCTCTATAAAGTTAAATACAGTTTTAAATTAACTGAAAACAATGTTTTGAGATCTTATAATATGATCAATATTTTCAAAGATAGTGACTACAATATGTATTTCTCCACAAACACAAATAAGTCTATATTACAAATTAGCTATATCTACATTTGAGTTTTTGGAATGTTTATACATTTTAAGAGCATAAGACATATTTCTTCTAAACAAAGTTAGCTAAAAGTGGCTGAAAAGATTGTTTTCAGATCCCACGTTATATTTTTAAACGGAGATGTGCTTTTCAAAACCGATGTTGTCTACAAGTTCCCAAAGATATCGTTTTTATGTTCGACATTCTCAACATTTTTTGAGAGTTTAGTCCCTTGTCCATACTAGGGAACGTTGTTAATTGACATTCTTTTGTACATTATCATGTAGATAAGAAGGGTTATGGAATTACTTAGTTAATTCATTAGGCATTGTGAGTTCATTCATAAAATTTGCTAAGTCAGTAGAATGTGTCTTAGAAAATCAAACTCAAACTGTATTCTTTTGATTTTCCCTAGGTTCTCTGGAAAGACATTCCATAACTTCTGTATAATCTGTGGTCACGAGTACCTGAGAATTATGATTGTTCACAGAAAAGAAACCGCATTTCTGACACCTTTGTAATCTTTTAATCACCTCTGTTTTTAGTCCTGGTTGTACCTATAAGTGTTGTAGAAAAAGTAATGACCCATTCATTACGGGTGTTTGCAGGCTCTAAGAGTCTCTATGGAGGAGCAGAGGCAGCGACAGGAGCAGGAAGCAAGGAAAGCGACCACTGAGAGCAAAGAGACTGCTCGCCCAGACACTATTAAAGAAGGTAATTATAATAAAATTGGTACTTCAGTTAAATTGCATAGAGTAAGTTGTCTGTCAAGAAGATGCAAAAAGTTAGAACTAAAACCGTTTAGCTTAGGCTTTGCACGCAATTTCATAGACTGCACGTTTATGAGCACTTCTGGTTCCAGTGAATTATATTTCTGACGCCAATGTTGAGTTTGTCTTGTTGCCACGATAAAGAAAATGTGTCCAAAAGTGTATATATATGGGCATTGTAATTTACTCCAGTCTTAGTTTTTTTGTTCTACAGTTGATTTTGCCTTGTTTCGCTTATCAAGAATATAAAAAGATAGAGATAAAAAAACTTGATGATACAATGAGAATACATCTTCATCTAGATTATACTTGATTTTGTAGTCTAGGTATCTCTGATAGGTGCATATTGAGCCTACTCCTGAGCGTAGCACTTCTGGTGATATTCTGTTATGTCATTGCTTCTGAAAGGATTAAGTTAAATATAAAATTAAATTTTAAGATGTAGTAACTACATAATTGGATAAATAGATCTGAAGAAGATGATCAGTGTGAACCGGAAGTTATGATTTTAATAATTTAGTTGATCAAACCAGAGAAGAAGTGTCTTATAGGAGATTGATCTTTGATTCGAGTCAAATATTAACAAAAGTTCATTTATGTTGTGATATATTTTTTGTCATCAGAAAGATCAAGTATCTTTTAAAAAGTGTTTAGTACCTAATTTTTTATCAGGTTCTGATCACTTTTATTTTTCTACTACTTTTGACTAATTTGAAAAAAGTAATATTTCAGCACCATTCCAGGTAACTACAGAAAATTTTGTTTTGGTACCTAAAGTACCAATATATATATATATTTTCTCTCAGACATGACCTTAAGTATCCACAAATTCATCTTGTTCTCTCTGAAGCAGCAGCATTTTGTCTCTAACAATACAGATGTGACAGGTGACAGTGAGGAAGCATCCCTGGAGCGTGCCCTGGCAATGTCTGTGGAACAGGAGGAGGCACAGACCCTCTCCCCCCACCACACTCCTGACTTCAGCCACATGACCGAGGAGGAGCAGATCGCCTTTGCCATGCAGATGTCATTGCAAGATTCTCGTGAGTATACCGTTAGCTTGCACGTTATTTTATGCATAAGAAACTCAAGCTATCTTTATTGATGATGGATGATTTGAAATTGTAACATTTATAATTGTAATTTTTAGCCATTGTTATTGGTGATCAGTACATTTCAACAACTGACTTTCTCTTTTAGGCGTCAAAACACTGACACGTAGTTAAAGTTTTGGTCTGTTTACTGTCATTCTTCTTGTTTTGTTAGCTTTTATGCATACTTTATGTAAAGTTTAAGGATTGAAATCCAAAAAAGAGAGAAGATATATGTTTTCGTAGTGTTTTGTTTAAGTAACACTTAATTTTTGAAAATTGTCTGCGATCGAAATACCAGACTGTCAAAGTTGAATATACCGTGTGAGTTAAAAGTATGGATACACTCTATTTAGTTTTTGATGGATGAAGATGGAGGGATGGAACTCGGACCATTTCCCCAAAATGGGGTTTTCGGGAACTCAAAATTGTTAAATGTAAAGTTCCATTAAGTGAAACCTCAATATCAAATGTGCCTTGTGTTAATTCTTGTAACTGTTCCAAGAAAGCATTAGTAATTGTGAAAACAATAGTATTGACTAAAA
Source organism: Homalodisca vitripennis (assembly GCF_021130785.1). Taxonomy (NCBI): domain Eukaryota; kingdom Metazoa; phylum Arthropoda; class Insecta; order Hemiptera; family Cicadellidae; genus Homalodisca; species Homalodisca vitripennis. The sequence goes on from NC_060207.1 coordinate 226,078,045, forward strand.
ACCTATAATGTCGACTATAAATCTCCTATTTAAGTAAATTAGGTAGTGTAATTTTTCAATTATCATAAATAATCTAAAATAAATAAATTTATTCTTAATGACTCTTGAATCAAACAAAAAGAAATTGTTAAAGAAATAAATAGTTAGTGAGTATTAATTTTTTTCTCTAATTACAGAGGAACCTACCACCACCAAGGACTCTGCGGAGAAGAAGAAAGATGAACCTACAGAAACGCCAATGGAAGTGGAGGACTACGCAGAAGTGATAAACGACCCTGAATTCCTGCAGAGTGTGCTGGAGAACCTGCCCGGAGTGGATCCTCAGAGTGAGGCGGTGCGGCAGGCTGTAGGGTCCCTACACAAGGGCAAAGAGGCGAAAGACAAGAAGTCTAAAGATGGCAGCAAATAAACATTATATTAACTAGTTTGCTTAATTTTGTGAAAGTTCTATTATAATATCTTTTTTCAAATAATTGTGCATTTTATGTTGCAAAGTAAATATTCTGGCTGAATAGTTTCTTTTGAACTTATTTCACCATCTTTCTTGATTGCTTTTTAAATAAAAAGGATATTCTGTAAAATTTGTGGATATTGTATTCAATTTGTTTTTTCTCTTGCATAGAAAATGTGCTTCACAACCCTCCAAAGATGTTTTTACCACTAATAAACTTGTGCTCTTTATAAACAATGTGTTCCACAAGTTAGGCGTGATTTTCCTTTAGTCAAAATTTCATATTTCAAAACGTGTTCAATTATTGCAATTAAATTTTTTAAATTTGGACAAAAACTATTTTTTATTTTCTATACAGTTGCATGGTTACTGGATAAGGTTACAACTTGCACTATACCTAAGGAGGGAGTGATCTGTTTCTCCACCAGCGGAGTTTGAATGGTTTCAGACGGCTCTAAAACAAAGTGGCACAGGCGCCGGAATTGTGGGGTTGAGACCATGTAGGGAGCTGGTTGGTCCCTATGGGTCCTTATCCCACAGTCTTTCAGGCAGAAGTCACAGCCATTATGGAGTGTGCTCATGAGAGTCTTCGTCTGCGGTATAGGAGTAAGATGATTAGCATTTTCACAGACAGCCAAGCAGCACTGAAGGCTTGGGACTCTTGTGTGTTCAACTCCAAACTTATGTGTGGTTTATGTGGGATTGCTATCAAGTCGTTTCTTCCCTTGTCAGAATCAACAATGTGTCTGTTGGGTTTCTGGTCATGAGGGGATCTAAGAACGAGAGAGGTGATGTTCTGGCCGACTTAGGTTCAGTGTCCAATATGATGGGACCTCAACCGTTTTGTGGCATTTCTAGGTGTGAATTCTTTGGGGCTGTCTCGAAATGGGTTCACACTGAACATGAGAGAAGGTGGAGGCTGCATCTGGGCATGAGAATGAGCAGAATGGTACTACAAACACCTTCCTCCAGGTGTGGCGTCTGACCTCTCACTAAGTAGATTGATGACTTCTCAGGTTATGGGCCTCATTACGGGACATGGTCACCTGAGGAAGCATCTTCACACAGTGGGTATCCTTCGGGAGGATCCGCTCTGTTGAATGTGTGATGAGCAGGAAGAAACTGCTGAACACTTGCTCTTTGACTGCCCTTTAATAGCAAGAGAGCAGTACGCCATCTTTGGTAGTTTGGACAAGGGTGGCGAATTTTCCCACAAGAACCTGATCGGTTGTTTTTGGCGGTTTGTAGAACTGCTGAAACTGTAGACTGTCGGCTTCATGGTGTGCTTCCGGGGTATGCAGAAAGCCCTTGAGCCTCAAGTGCATGGGAATAGGCTGCCCCATAGAAGAAGGAGGGGGGACTAAAGTAGGAAGAGCACAGTGTTACCAGTTGCATTATTTTTCAACTCCAACTCATACAGATAACTTTTAACTAGTCAAAGTTTGGTAAGAGAGACTTCATTTATTGGGCAATTAGCCCAGTAAACCAAAGCTACAGCAGGCAGTGACAATGCAAGTGGTTGGTGATGACCTTGGCAGACTTCCGTGACCAGCTGGCCAAGCGATGTGGAATGGTGGACTGTAATGGAAAGTCGGGAGAAGAGTGAATTGAGGTTTATATGTGGAGAGCGACTAGGGTGTAAGAGAAGTCATTTGATTGTGTCATAGTTATGGTAATGTTTAACCTTTCAGAACTATCAAAATGTTTGTAATTTTTTCTGGTACATACTTTTGATGTGACTACTGAAGGTTTTACTGAAAGGTGAAAATAGGAAAAGTTCTAATGTTTTATAAATAGATTATAGTATAGTATTAAAAAATATACATACAATTTATTCATAATAAAATTGTCTACAGTATAACATTATTTAATAATAATTTGATTGGCTATTAAACAAAAAATTACTTTTTTTGTTCTAATTTGTTTGTTTACCGATAGTTAAGTGTAAGAACAAAAAATAATGTTACTGTGAGATACACTATTTTAAAGTTTCTTACCTTATTTTCTATTAATAGCATAAAATTTGATGTTGATTGGTTGTAAAATAAGGATAAAAACACAAATGCACAACACAATCGCATGTATGACAACACAGCTGGATTGACGTGCTGCAACAGCTGTTATGTGATGATTTATATTACCAACATGGCTGCATAAAATATTTGTAGAAAGGTCACAAGACATATGTTAGCATAGAGAACCATGAGTTTACGATGTTTTTATAAACATTAAAACAAAGAGTAGGCTATGTGTACCCCACTTATCTTTTTTTCGGTAACACTAATGCGGAATAGTACAGCTTTGTCTTCTTGAACAATGTAATTTTCAGCTACATATAAATAGGTCATTGAACCTAAAGGGGTTCAGTGATCATATGTAACCTTGTAAAACAAATTAATTTTACATATAAATACGAAGCATGTTTTTTTAGTAAGTACTGTTTTGATACACACAAAAATTCAATTAACCTTTATGTAACAATTTTGTGTATGTGAAAGCACACACTTTTATATACTTTTATACATAATTGATATCAATATCAAGGCACTTATTTATATTTACTTCACAGGAATAGCAGAGATAACACTAAAACAATACCATGACGCAGATAGAGATGAACAGATGACATAAGCCTCCCAACAAACACCACATCCCGATCTAAACTTAATTCACACTATGAACATAGAAGTAAAAGATACCATACGATCTCTCTCAAATTAAAGAATTCTAGCAGTGTTGATGAACCTTCCTCTAAATTAGTAAAACACTGTACAGATGAGCTGATTGAACCCTTGGTCAGCATAATCTATAAATCATTCTGGACTGGTGAATTTTCATCAGCGTTGGAGATCAGTACAATTTATGCTAAATATGAAAAGGGCTCCATTACAGACACAGATAACTATAGACCAATCTCACTCATCTCCACAATCTCAAAAATAATCTCACATTACACAATCTAATCACACCAATTCAACACGGTTTTTTGAAAGCAAAATCAACAGCTACACTAATATAATTCAATTCATTATCGAATAAATTTAAAATGATCAATTTGTATCAGCTGTTATCCTAGACTTCAGTAAGACATTTGACTGCCTGGTGCATCAACTGCTGAGCAACAAGTTGGAACATCTTGGAATAAGAAGACTTGCAAAAGATTGGTTCCTTAGTTATCTAAAAGAGATGATGTCCTAAAGTGGAACTTCTAAAATAATGTAGGGTTTACATTACCATCAATCCAATCTAATTTCATGCGTTCTTATTGTGACCTGTTTCGAAGGTCAACCTTCATCGTTGGACCTTAATAGCCGATGGTCTTTTTCTTAAAATTAAAATTACACAATAATATCACTTGCACATAGACACAAAACAAATGTTACATGCATACTGCAGCATGGTAACGATAGGTGGCCGACTAGAATTACATAACCCCATTTGCTGGTTCTGTCTCTTGTGTGATGTTATTGTTCCAATCAGCTATTCTGACTGGAATACTATCCTTTCTACTGTTGACAACATGATATCAGATTTATATTGTAGTTTTTCATTAAATAAACTGCACTAGGTGTATTGGCTCACATATATTTAAACCATATTGAAAATGAACACATCTTCTCGGAACACAACACAGTAAAAAAATAGGTACCACATTTTTGTATACAATACCTTGGTATTATTTAATGATTCAGATCAGCAGTTAAACATGTTACACAATTTTTGGCACTATCCTTCACACTGTTGATAATGGCATTGAAGATGATTTTAGATTTGTATTGTAGGTTAATACCGTCTTCACTCTTAAAAGCTGCATTAATGTTGTATTCTTCCAATATTGAGCGCCAGTTTCTATCTCATTCATGTTGTGATTTTTTTCTGTTCAAAAAGCGACCTTCTTAGTGCCAGATGAAAATTACAAAACATCCTCCCAACCGTCTAAAACCTCACTGGAAAAAGGCTGCAAGAGGAGCTAAAGAAATGGCTTCTCAAGAGACCTGTGTACATCTTGAAGGAATTTATAGAAAATCCAAGTAGTGTATGGACTGACAATTCCTCAAAAACAGTGACACTACAGTAACAGAAATTGTACTCTATACACAACAAATTTCACAACATATATTCTTGATAAATGTAAATAAAGACTGAACGGCAACAGTGCACCAAATTTCATACCCATAATACATCCATAAGTACCATTTCTTTGTTGTAATTGTGTAGGATAATAACCATGTGTAGCTTTATCATGTATAAATGATGCTTAATAAATCCAGACTATATGGAATGGCACAAAAGAACTTAACTTTATAAAGTTATTTCTAGGTAATTACATAACCAATTTGGAGAGCAATGTTATCAATGTCAACTCTCAATTTGCACAATTGTTACACAACGGTTACAGATTACAAACACTGAAATCTTATCATTTTAAGTAACTATAGGCTATTTACTAACCATTTTTGTTTAATCGGTACAATATCATTTCTTATGACAGAGGCACAAACTTAAGTTTGACTTTTGAAACAATACGAATATTACAGTAAAGTAGCTCTGCAAAACACTTGCTAATTCTCAGCTGCTTTGTTGGAATAAAATAAAATTTAAGGGTTTACAATGTACTAAGAATAAAATTAACTGTCTTTTCCAGGACTTGTGATATTTTGTTGCAATATAGTGTAATAGCACAACTTCCACTAACATTATTACTGTGTTACCCAACTTCTTGTTATGCAGTTCTGTTATCTTATTAAACTCTTTGATTGCATTACCAATTTTGATAATTAATTAATATTTATTTCATGAAGCCCAACACTTTCATATATGCATATAAAATTTTGAAATGGGAAAAAAGAAAGGAAGAACTACAGAAAATAACAGTCACTAATTTCGTTTTATTTGTTTCAGCTATAAAAAACAATTCTTTTAAAAATATATTCACTTATAGACTCTGTATGACTATCATAATATTTCAATCGTATAGCAACTTACACATTTAAATTAATCACATATACTTCCTAAAGCTTTTAATGGTACAAAAATGGCAAACATAACCAATAAACAACTATTTTATTAGCACTGACAAACATTAATAACATTTACTGTGTAATGAAGTAAAGGTAAAACAATATGATAGAATTAATAATTATGTATACATTTATTCATATTTAGTACTAAATTTATAGCTGTGGCAGTCTTAAATATTTATATATTATTTAACATATATTAAACTTGCAATTAAAATAAATGTAGACTTGATTGTTCAATCTAACATAAGGCACAACAAAAGAATGATAATGATAAAAAAAGATAAAATAATTATAATATTTGTGCTGTTACAAAGAATGTACACTTTATGCTCATATATCGTGGAAAATGAATTAAATAAATTCATAACTTGCCCTTTTTAAATAAAAAGCGATTTTCATTTGTAGGGAAAGCAATTGATTCTTTGGTATAAACCGTTTCTAGTAATAGTTAAAACTACTAAATAAAGTAACTAATCTCTGGTCCTTTCCCCATTATCTCAGGATGAATCAACCTTGTTATAAATTAACAATATCTTGAAATTGTACATGAAGGTGAGATAAGGATCAGAAATCCGGGGTTGTGCAAGTTTGTTTTCTTTCCCAGTTACCCATCTTTCTTCTTAACTAATCAAATTTCTTATTTTGGGTGGCATATATTGCTCAAGGAGAGATCATAAAAGTGGAATAAATTTAGGAATCTTTATTTAGAAATAATTAAAAAGATTGAATTTGATCATTCTTCTTGGAATGGTGATTTACAAGGCTTTCCTTGGTACATTGTGTTACAATAATTAACTTTGACTGATTTGGAATGTAAAATTGTTAAATTCAAATTGCTGGTTTTGTGCTTGTGTTACATTTTTATGTGCTTTGACTGACATAATCCTGGGTCAGCCGTGGTTATGGATCATCTCCTCAATTACCCTGTATCATCAAGAATTTATTATACTACATATAGTATTCTCCACTCCAAGTATCTGATAGAACCCTAAAAACTGCAATATACACTGGTCATTACTATCCTTGAAAATGCAAAATAGTCAAACATTAATTTTATAAAAACACGTGTGTTTACTGGAGTATCCACAGACCACAAATGAGCATATTCTATTTTTTATAATATATAAATTAAAATTTTTCCGCAACAATAATATAAACTGTAAAGAGGCATTTGATCACTGAATCTCTAACATAGTTTGCGTAGGTGCGACTACTTTTTGGGGTTACTAGCCAGTCCAACGATCTTCTGGTAATGTTCCGGCATCGACACACTATCCAAGAAGAACTGGCCCAAGTCATACTTGGAGATGATTCTGTGGTTGGGTGGCTCATCGTGCTTGGTGATGTACCCTGTTGGGGGTTCGTCTGCGATGTGAGGCGCGTACACTGCGATCCACTGGAGGTCGGAAGCCTTCATCACATTGAACATCCTCATGTGGTCAGCATTGACTTCGTGGAACATGGGCGGGACTTCCTCAGGCTTCCTGAACAAGAATGCTGCAACAATGGGAAGCGATTCCTGATTATTATAGGTGCAATAGAAATGGTACACTAACAAAAAGTATTAAAAGCCCCTTTACAACCCCAAATGGAGCCAATATTAAATGTTAAGTACTTTAATATTTTTGGATTATATGAATCATTTCTAAGAATGAATCATACTTACAGTATTTTAAATTCAAAAGGCATTAACCATTCTATGAATAACTACATTTCTTAAAAGAATACTACACCAACTCTGCAAAAAAAAAAAAAGTGTTATAATGAAAATTGTTGAATGTTTAAAGAAAAAAAAAAAACAAGAGTAATTAAAAAGCAAAATAACTTTTTAAGGAAATACCAATTGAGAAACACAAACTGTTTCAGTTATTTTCTTGATAAATTCATTTAAATGCAGAATTCTGGTGATCGTGTTTATAGAATGATTCTACTTAAACAGCAGTAAAAACTATAAATAACTACAATGTTTTCAGATTTTCTTTAAAAATTACTACAAATTAAAATTTTTCCATATCAATGTGCTAGTTATAGTTAAAACACTTTGAAATATATTTGTTTGATTAAGAAATAAATTGAGCAACCTTTCCTTTGCTTATGTTTGACAAAAAGACTGAATGGTTACGCAATGTGTCAAAGGTACACAGTCACTGTAGTTAAGGTCACACAGATAATGGCAAGTCATTGTTTTGTAAGTCAATCTGTGATTTACCAAATCAAAAGTCTTCTTAAAGTCAATAAACAAGCCCGTGGTCTTATTTCCACTGTTAAAACTGCTATAAATCAGATCCGTTACATTTATTAAAGCATCTTCTCCATTTTTGCCTTTTCTAAAACCATATTGATCTTCACTAAAAAAAGATATACTGTTCAAATAGATAATAAGCTTAACTTTCATTAATTTTTCAAACATATTAGAAAAAACAGATAACAAACTAATAGGATGTAGATTGTCTAATTTTTATTTAAATTCCTTTTTTGAAAATAGGGACTACTACACTTGTTTTTAGTCTGTCAGGAAATACCCCAGAGTGAAAACTCAAATTAATTATATATGATAAAACCGGTGATATAACGTCTGCTACTAGCTTAATCAAATTAGTATTTATATTATCAAAACCGCTAGACTTCTTGTTTTTTCAAACCTCTTATTACCTCCAACACTTCATTCTCTGTAGTTGGTATAAGAAGAAGATAGTGTATGGTTGAGGTGGAAAGTCTGACTCTACCAACATTTTCTTGAACTGACTGTACCTTGATAAAGTAGTTGTTTACCTCATGGGCTCTGTTATCAGTTCTTTGTTATGTAGCTCCAGTTACCTAGCTCCACTTGGTCAATATTTTTACTTTTATTTACTCCTATTAAACTATTTATTATTTTCCATTTTTCTGCTGAATCATTTTTATTAAAGACAAAAGTTTTTGTGCAAAGTAAGCATGTTTTGTTTCATTTATTTCTTGTTCACAAAAACAATTAAAATAATTTATTAGTTCCGATCATACAATCTTTGTTTTAGTATTTTATATAAGAGTTTTTTTTTATTCAGTTTTGACAGAATTGTCGCATTAATCCATGGACTCAATTTTTTAGCCCTGCACAGCTTTTCATGTATACTTCTAGACCTCTTACAACTATTTATAATATTACTGAAAATATCATGGAAAGTGTTAAAACATATATTTACATCAGTATTCATAAAAATATTCTCAAAAGACATTTCATTTAGGTTTCTTTTTAATAAAACATAATCAGTAGAAAAAATTTCATTGGGAAGGTTATTTTTGTTTATGTTTGGATAATAACTATGTTTATTGTTTGAAAAAGTTTTTAAACCAAGCAGGCAGTGAACTGTTAAAATTAATGTCAAACACTGTAGTAATACAACGCGATAAATCTTTACATCTTATAAAAATATGATCTAAACAATTATGGTATTAATACCTAAAAAATAATTTTTATAAACAAAAACTCTTTTACTCAAAATCACAGATTAATATTGTTTTTAACTTGTGGCAAATGAAAACTTCAGAGTATTGTGTTCTTTTAAATTGCCTTATCATTTAAAATGACATTTATATTCTCTGGTTTTAAATAAAGTAAAGGAAAGAAAACAAATAAGAAGTGGTCATAAATTTTGGTTTGCATAAGGTTACAAAGCTGTAATGCAAACAACAAATCTTAAAAAAAAGCAAATACAAAATTTTACTACCGGCTCTTTTTTTAAGATTTGATTTTAATAAATCCTAGATTAAAACCAAAAGTAATCACACCATGAGGATATTGCACCTGTACGATTACTTTCCAATTGAAATAAAAGTTATGGACTCATTGTTTGCAAATTAAGATATTGTCGAGATTAGGTTAACAAAACTGTAAATCGCCACAAAAGTTTTGTTGCCAAGGTGAAATTTAACAAATGAAATACTATCATGTAAAGGGTTTTAGTAACACCATTTATGTGGTTTCATTATTCAAGTTTTACATGCTAAGCATTAAATCTTCATAAATTACATTTTTGACAGAACATATTATCTGACTGAGCCGAAACCGTGCACATGAAAACTCACAAGAAAATCTCTTTTATAAATCAGTTAATATCAACCAGTAAAATATGTCACCCTTGTAAATATTACATTTAGAATTCAAACTGACAAGTTAAGTATAAATATATAAAACATACCTGAGAGACAGACAGAGACAACATTGATATTCAGTGCTTTCATTCCTGCAAGTATATTTTTTAACCCCTCCGACATCACTGTTGTTGGACCTGAACACAAAACAAAATTAATGAATTTCACAACAACTTAAATGAAAACATTACATAATTATGCCACTACAATTGCAGCATGAAACTTAAACCATCATCAACATCCAAATGAACAAGTGTTTCATGTAAATGAATGGCTGAAACCAAAGAAGAATCAATCTTTCCAAAATCTGGTTAAATATTTCACAAAGTTGATAAGGTTAGGCTTCAGGTCAATTGTGACCTTTCTAATATGAACCTTTCTACAGTGACCTTTGCTTTAAACCATAAACGTGGATGGACTTCATATCCATCAGGGATCAATATCCACTGTCTAAATCTGAATGATTCCTTTGAAGCAAAAGTGATAAGTTAGCTGAAAACACCTGGAACAAATCCTCTGTTTTATGTGTATAATACATTTGTTAATTGCTGTACTAAATACTTTAGCAATATTAGTATTTACAGTAGGCCCAGCAGTGTGGCAATATAAACTCAAATAATCACCAGATGTAAAGTGGAAGAATTCTATGTCGAAAGAACTTTTTCAGCCAACTAATAAATACCATGTATAGAAATATTGAAACTGAACGATCCATTTTTTTACCAGTACAACACCACCAAGGCAGTGAAATATTTACTTATATTTCATGAAGTAAATATTTTCAGGAGTGTTTAAAAACGAATCTAAAGGATGTTGGAAAAAATTCATGGGGAAAAGTATGTCTGTGAAAAAAGAAAATTCTCTATATATTTTCAGTGAAAAGAAGACATACAGTTAGATTACTATTATATTTCAGAAAGAGTAATAAAGCTGGAGCTTGTACCAGTCAGTATGAAAAGATTAATCAAATTTGGTATGAAGAAAAAGGACATTTCGGCGCAGAATAGTAAAATCCACAACAGTTTACCTACATTAAAATCATTTTCATGCACAATGGATAAGGTCTTCTATCCAAAATGTCGATCATCTATGCTTTCCTAATAATTCCTTTATCTTCTTAAAACCCTTATATATTTTATTCTACTTCAAAATGTACTTTTCTTAATTATTTGAAAAAAATCTACAAAAGTGCTTAAGAGATTAAATGTTGAAAATATACTTTTGAATATAAAATAAAATGGATGATAAAAATGAACTTAACAATGCAAATAAACAATATTAATCTGAACTCTATTTAACTTATTTAAATTTTAGAATTCAAAAACGTTTCTGAAAAGAAAATCAGACTCCATAGTTGAATTTGTTTTTACTTAATTTTCTGAGAAGCAGTCACACAATTTTGAAGTGGTAGAAAAGGTAACCAAATTATTTCTGGATGAATATTATTTATGTGTAAAAAGCCCAGCCACCGAGAAATCGCATGGGGTTTATTAACTCTTGTTATGAGGTTGAAAATCTGGTATTTTCATCAATGTTTAATTCAGTAATAATAACAAAAAACCAATACTGTTCGAACAACTAATAGCTCTTTCTACTTTATTTAACATGCAAGAATGTAAATTTAAAAAGTGTTAATACTGACATCACAAATATTTTATTTAGAAGGGCGGGCTAAAAATTATAAACAGACCTAGCTGCGTGTATGTTCTCAAAATATGATTTCAACTGTTTTCAAAAGGGTGTTTTTGTTTAATTACGATTTCTGATGTGGAAGAATCTGTGGTTATAAAAGACAAAGAGGGTTCTACATACCAAGATCGTTTCGAGTTCCCAAAACCACAATCACAGCATCTTGGCCTTCTAACGTCTTCTTCACATCTTCTACGTTCAGAACGTCACCTTGTACTATATCAATCTTCCCTTCGTATTCTGTAGGCAACTTTGAGAGATCTCTTATCAGTGCTCGGATTTTCACTCCTGGAATATCCAACAAAAACAATACAAGTAAATAAATATTATTAGTCACTGAAAATGTTTAGATTTTGATTGCATACATTTGAAAAATGAATATTACCAAATTCTGGTGTATTCAGGATTGTGCTATCGCTATTAATTGATAAAATCGATTATTTATGTGTCTACCCATTAAACCAAATAATAATAGAGTATTTTGAGCTACAATTACCGAATCTGTCTTATTATACAACTTTAATTTATTGATTTGATGATATTCCTACTAATTGTATGTAGCCTATTCATGATTACATGATATTTATCAACAGATAAAAATGTAGATTATCTCAAATATTAAACTAAAAGGGTACTTTGGGATTATAACCGACCACACCAGTATGAAGAACACAAAAATATAAATTTATAGAAACAAACATGATAGAACGACAAAACAACTCTTTAATTACAAAATTACAAACTTACAAGCATTTCCAGGTATTGTGATCGGTATTGTTGTCGCTGTTATCTTATCTTTCTCGAGAATCCCGATTACGGCAGGCCGCGCGGCATCACATGATTTACACGGTATATAATTACCTTTCCATTAAAATTCAATTTATATTTCTGATCAGCCCCTCTAGAATTTGATATTTTACTGATAGGTACTATCTCGAGGGATGTTTTTCTGTCGTTGACATCAGCGCGGGCTTCGGCAGCAACTTCTGTGGCCGGAGGCACTCACATTTTGGGTGGCGGAGTGTGATCAAGAATAAAAACAAGTTTTGAGTGTTTTTTCAATAAAGAGTTTAGTTTTAGTTTGGTAATGTTTGTTTTTATTGAATTTTTGTGTTTGGAGAAATGTAGAGCTAAAACACGGAAGTACAACAAAGCGACGCACCAGCTGAACGGTCGGTGAGACTCTGCAATCACGTTATCTACTACACCGCTCGACTTTGACCTCTGTCTGAGGATGGGGAGGGGTTTGCGATAAGACAATTCCTGTTTTATATTGACGAAATATTGTTCTACGCTAATCTAGTAATCAGTAGAAGCAAAATGTCAAATAACGATTCATGTCTGGGTGTGGTCGGTATAATCCCAAAGTACCACTAAAAGAATTAATTTATTACATAAATTAGTATATACAAACCAACAAAAACATAACTGAACCATAACAACTAAACAAATAATTAGAACAGAATATCGGAAGCGAAGCCTCTATATGCTCCCTCCTGTGTCTCAACAACTCTCAACCGCAAATGGTTGAAAGGATTCTCTCCAGATAACTGCACTTCTCCTCCATATACAGTAGGCTAAGTATTCAGGGATGATCTGCAAGTAGTTTAACCTACGTTAATCCTGAAGACTTTAAACGGCATAAAAGTTAACAGTAATTTTTATTTTGATGAAAATCACCTTTAGAACAAATATTACGTTCACGGTTTGAAACTGTATTTATTACTAAAACAGATAGTATTTTAACATTATTTAACACCGATTTATAAAATCCTTGGTTCAAATTACTTTAATTTGATTTTAATTAAATTAATTTATATAATTTTCGTGTTGGATTACATCGTTTTGTAAATTTATAATGATAACACATGGAAGTATAAAATGACTACAAGTCACTTTAAAACAATTCTTGAACATAAACTGTAACTTACATAAAATAAGAGTAGCCTATCTACTTAACTATTATTATTGCGCTATGTCAACTTCAATTTGTTTTACTATTGAATTATATTACAAAATAACGTTTTAATAATTTTTTAGATGATTGTAAGAGTTGCAAAGATGAAAAACATGGATTAATATATTGAATCTTCTATTTTTATCAACTACTTCAATTTTCAACAACACGATTTTATACTATTCAATGTAATATTTGCAACAACTTGGAACATCTTGTTTCTGATATAAGGTGAGGGAATAAAACAAACTTGATTGACAGCAAAAAATACGGGCAGTGATTAGAAGCTGTGGATTTACAGTTTTATCCATTTATGACATGTACTTAAAACTATAAACTATGTTTGATATAGCATTATACAAATAGTAGATAGGAAAATAGGATTACTTTGCTTCATTACTTTTTTTTTTTTTATTTATTTAGTAATTTGGGTAGGGTACGATAAGTCCAACATGTTGAAGTCACAAAAAACATGTCATCATCTTTCAAAGCAATGTCGTTTAGTTTTCTAAAATGGACTGTCATTTTTAATAATAAAATGTTACTTATAAATATTGAAATATTACATTACGAGTATTATTTGTAAGTGTTTACAGCTGTTGGTGTAGAATATGTTAATGGTTCAAAATAATTAATCAGTATCGATTGATTATATCAATGGTTATGATTAAGTTATATCGTTTGCCAATTTCGATATAAAAAAACCGGGTTCGCTTATCGTACCCTACCCTTTTATGGTTTTTTTTTGTCATTTTGATCACAGTTTCTATCTTTATGGTGAAGACTTTCCCCCTATGTTATTTGGTCTTGTTTGCCATTGCACAACTTTTTGGACAGCTCAGAAAAAATTGATCGTTTTGTATTTGCTGATTGCTTACACTTTGCTGTTAATTTCAAGGTATAGACACTCTTCTTTCTCTTTTGTGGTGCTAATGACTGAAAGTAGATTAAGCTAGCCTACTTTTTCTGTATCTAATGGACAGAAATATATTGTTTTGTTTTCTATTACATTGTAATATTGAAGATAATAATACTACTTGTTTTCTGTATGCCGACGATATTTGTGCTAGCATGAAATCTCTAAATGCTAATATTGATGGTGTTATTGCTTCAAAAGTTGATGCTTTGGCTAAGTGGTGTGATGTAAATAAATTATCTATTAATTTGACTAAAACTCAAGATCTTGTTATATCTTTAAGGAATAATACTTATCAAACAATTACATTTCTTGGCATAATGGTCCAGTCAAATCTTAAATGGCAATCTCATGCTAAACATATTGCTCCAAAAGTGTCTAGAGGAATTTTTATGATTAGAAGGTTAAGTTTAATCATCAGCTCTCAAGTACTTCTTTTAATTTACTATAGTTTTGTACATACATATCTTTCTTATGGTAACATCTTGTGGGCAAACAGTTCAGTGTCTCAGTGTTTGTTTGTATTACAAAAAAGAGCAGCAGTGTGAAACTGGCCATAGATTCCATCCATAAAAAGAACTAATCCGCTGACTCGAATCCTAACCTGGTTCATGAACTACTCCTGACCTAGTTCCTGAACTACAACTAACCTAGTTCCTGAACCAGTTCAATCACTTCAGGATTAAATTATATTATTAAAATTAAATTTTATAATTTAAAAAATGAACAAATACAAAAATATCTATAGATTATACTTAATACATTACTTTGAATACATGGTCTACTGTATTATATTACTACCCTCATTTTAGACCTCTCCTATTTTTGGACAAATACCAATCTATGGATAGCCATATCTCAAAAACGTACGAGCCAATTTTGATAAAACTTTCTGTACACATTCACTACATGGTCTAGTATACTAAAATACAAGCCTCATTCTTAGGCCACGCCTATTTCCGGAGCTACATCGATTTTACAGGCCAAGTGCTGACAAAAATCAATCTATGGAAGGCCATATCTCAAAAACGTACGAGCCAATTTTGATAAAACTTTCTGTACACATTCACTACATGGTCTAGTTTACTAAAATACAAGCCTCATTCTTAGGCCACGCCTATTTCCGGAGCTACATCGATTTTACAGGCCAAGTGCTGACAAAAATCAATCTATGGAAGGCCATATCTCAAAAACGTACGAGCCAATTTTGATAAAACTTTCTGTACACATTCACTACATGGTCTAGTATACTAAAATACAAGCCTCATTCTTAGGCCACGCCTATTTCCGGAGCTACATCGATTTTACAGGCCAAGTGCTGACAAAAATCAATCTATGGAAGGCCATATCTCAAAAACGTACGAGCCAATTTTGATAAAACTTTCTGTACACATTCACTACATGGTCTAGTATACTAAAATACAAGCCTCATTCTTAGGCCACGCCTATTTCCGGAGCTACATCGATTTTACAGGCCAAGTGCTGACAAAAATCAATCTATGGAAGGCCATATCTCAAAAACGTACGAGCCAATTTTGATAAAACTTTCTGTACACATTCACTACATGGTCTAGTATACTAAAATACAAGCCTCATTCTTAGGCCACGCCTATTTCCGGAGCTACATCGATTTTACAGGCCAAGTGCTGACAAAAATCAATCTATGGAAGGCCATATCTCAAAAACGTACGAGCCAATTTTGATAAAACTTTCTGTACACATTCACTACATGGTCTAGTATACTAAAATACAAGCCTCATTCTTAGGCCACGCCTATTTCCGGAGCTACATCGATTTTACAGGCCAAGTGCTGACAAAAATCAATCTATGGAAGGCCATATCTCAAAAACGTACGAGCCAATTTTGATAAAACTTTCTGTACACATTCACTACATGGTCTAGTATACTAAAATACAAGCCTCATTCTTAGGCCACGCCTATTTCCGGAGCTACATCGATTTTACAGGCCAAGTGCTGACAAAAATCAATCTATGGAAGGCCATATCTCAAAAAACGTACGAGCCAATTTTGATAAAACTTTCTGTACACATTCACTACATGGTCTAGTATACTAAAATACAAGCCTCATTCTTAGGCCACGCCTATTTCCGGAGCTACATCGATTTTACAGGCCAAGTGCTGACAAAAATCAATCTATGGAAGGCCATATCTCAAAAACGTACGAGCCAATTTTGATAAAACTTTCTGTACACATTCACTACATGGTCTAGTATACTAAAATACAAGCCTCATTCTTAGGCCACGCCTATTTCCGGAGCTACATCGATTTTACAGGCCAAGTGCTGACAAAAATCAATCTATGGAAGGCCATATCTCAAAAACGTACGAGCCAATTTTGATAAAACTTTCTGTACACATTCACTACATGGTCTAGTATACTAAAATACAAGCCTCATTCTTAGGCCACGCCTATTTCCGGAGCTACATCGATTTTACAGGCCAAGTGCTGACAAAAATCAATCTATGGAAGGCCATATCTCAAAAACGTACGAGCCAATTTTGATAAAACTTTCTGTACACATTCACTACATGGTCTAGTATACTAAAATACAAGCCTCATTCTTAGGCCACGCCTATTTCCGGAGCTACATCGATTTTACAGGCCAAGTGCTGACAAAAATCAATCTATGGAAGGCCATATCTCAAAAACGTACGAGCCAATTTTGATAAAACTTTCTGTACACATTCACTACATGGTCTAGTATACTAAAATACAAGCCTCATTCTTAGGCCACGCCTATTTCCGGAGCTACATCGATTTTACAGGCCAAGTGCTGACAAAAATCAATCTATGGAAGGCCATATCTCAAAAACGTACGAGCCAATTTTGATAAAACTTTCTGTACACATTCACTACATGGTCTAGTATACTAAAATACAAGCCTCATTCTTAGGCCACGCCTATTTCCGGAGCTACATCGATTTTACAGGCCAAGTGCTGACAAAAATCAATCTATGGAAGGCCATATCTCAAAAACGTACGAGCCAATTTTGATAAAACTTTCTGTACACATTCACTACATGGTCTAGTATACTAAAATACAAGCCTCATTCTTAGGCCACGCCTATTTCCGGAGCTACATCGATTTTACAGGCCAAGTGCTGACAAAAATCAATCTATGGAAGGCCATATCTCAAAAACGTACGAGCCAATTTTGATAAAACTTTCTGTACACATTCACTACATGGTCTAGTATACTAAAATACAAGCCTCATTCTTAGGCCACGCCTATTTCCGGAGCTACATCGATTTTACAGGCCAAGTGCTGACAAAAATCAATCTATGGAAGGCCATATCTCAAAAACGTACGAGCCAATTTTGATAAAACTTTCTGTACACATTCACTGCATGGTCTAGTTTACTAAAATACAAGCCTCATTCTTAGGCCACGCCTATTTCCGGAGCTACATCGATTTTACAGGCCAAGTGCTGACAAAAATCAATCTATGGAAGGCCATATCTCAAAAACGTACGAGCCAATTTTGATAAAACTTTCTGTACACATTCACTACATGGTCTAGTATACTAAAATACAAGCCTCATTCTTAGGCCACGCCTATTTCCGGAGCTACATCGATTTTACAGGCCAAGTGCTGACAAAAATCAATCTATGGAAGGCCATATCTCAAAAACGTACGAGCCAATTTTGATAAAACTTTCTGTACACATTCACTGCATGGTCTAGTTTACTAAAATACAAGCCTCATTCTTAGGCCACGCCTATTTCCGGAGCTACATCGATTTTACAGGCCAAATGCTGACAAAAATCAATCTATGGATAGCCATATCTCAAAAACGTACGAGCCAATTTTGATAAAACTTTCTGTACACATTCACTACATGGTCTAGTATACTAAAATACAAGCCTCATTCTTAGGCCACGCCTATTTCCGGAGCTACATCGATTTTACAGGCCAAGTGCTGACAAAAATCAATCTATGGAAGGCCATATCTCAAAAACGTACGAGCCAATTTTGATAAAACTTTCTGTACACATTCACTGCATGGTCTAGTTTACTAAAATACAAGCCTCATTCTTAGGCCACGCCTATTTCCGGAGCTACATCGATTTTACAGGCCAAGTGCTGACAAAAATCAATCTATGGATAGCCATATCTCAAAAACGTACGAGCCAATTTTGATAAAACTTTCTGTACACATTCACTACATGGTCTAGTATACTAAAATACAAGCCTCATTCTTAGGCCACGCCTATTTCCGGAGCTACATCGATTTTACAGGCCAAGTGCTGACAAAAATCAATCTATGGAAGGCCATATCTCAAAAACGTACGAGCCAATTTTGATAAAACTTTCTGTACACATTCACTACATGGTCTGTACACATTCACTTGCATTTGACCTTCAAAAAACACTGCAATTCCTCGAATAGCTACCAACATTGTGTTTTATAAAAGGCAGCTGTGTGTGTACAACTGCGGGATACAATCAGGGAAGACTGATAAAGGGTATTGTTATACTTGGGTTGAAGGTGAGGCAGGTAGAGGTTCACAGGAGGTTGGCTCCTGTATGTTAAAACATATTCGGGGAAAGGTACCTGTGGGTACAGAGCATTTGATTTTATGGAGTGACTCCTGTGGGGGACAAAACCGGAACATAAAGATAGTGTTGATGCTCAAAGCTGGCCTCCAGGATCATCCAACATTGAAAACAATAACACAGAGATATCTGATCCCTGGTCACAGTTTTCTTCCAAACGACGATGATTTTGGAAAAATTGAAAGAAATTGAAACGACTTAAAAAGACAGCAATATTTGTTCTGTCCTGAAAATTACTTCTGTATCATGGAAAACTGCAAAAAGAAAAATCCTCTAACAGTTGTCCGAATGAATAAGGAAGACTTTAACTCATGCTCAGAAATTGAAAAAAGTATTACTAACAGAAAAAAGGATGTTGAGAAAGGAGACGTCAGTTGGTTAAACACAAGAGAAATAGTTATTAGGAAAGAAAACCCTCTGACTATATTTATTAGCAATAAGTTTGATGGACCCCATCAGGAACTAAACATTTCGAAAAGAAGGCGAGGGCGTCAGCTGTCGACGATAGATAAGACACAACTTGTACCTTTGTGGCCTAATGGAAAACCCATCGCTGAGGCAAAGTTAAAAGACTTAAAATCTATGTTTCATCTCATCCCAAAGAACCATCATGGATTTTATCACTCACTCACTGCTGAACCTCAAGTCGAGGATGATATAGATGGTTTTGGAGGTGAACCTGGTTTTGAAATTTTACCGGATGAGTGAGATTGTTTATGGGTGTTTATAATATTACCTGGAAGTTTTAAAGTAGTTATTTTTAATTTTTGATACTTATATTACTATGCAAAAGTGATAAAATAATTTTAAAATTCATATTTTTTATTATTGGATTAATATTTTATTTCCTTTAAAATAAAACTAATTTTGAAAAAAGAACCAAGTTGTCTGGATTATTTCTAAGAATAACTAAATTAAAATACAAAAAGGAACGAAACAACATGGGCATATTTTGTCTCTAATTAACAGAAAACCCAAAAGGAACCAATCCACATTTCAATCCATATTTTAAAAATTAATTGAAGTTTGTAAATTGTATTGTATCTAATATCTAAATAAAAATATAGTCCTTCATTTAAAATACAGATCATATTATTCACAAAATAAATAGAATAACAACTAGCTGTTAACTTTGACCTCATTTATCTCAGATTAGAGGTAGTGTGGGATGGTTCCATTTTGTATAACTATGTCCAATTATTAAAAAACAATTGTAAAAGTAAGGATAAAAATTACAATTTTACATTTCAATATACATCTACAAGAATCTAAATTGAGTTTTAAAAACAACAATTACATTTTAAAAAGCAATTATATTATATATGCTTAACTGAACCAAGCATCGTCTTGTTACTTTTTACTTAATCTGCAAAGTTAATTTCTTTGCTAGCGTTGCATTTAACAACTGAAAAAAGCAAGTTGTTTGAATTTTACTTTTGTACAACTAATAAAGCCAAAATAATAAAGAATTACAACTTTTCATTCGATATGATATCAAAAATACAATATTTGTATATTTCTTCCGATATCACGGTAATATCGGATAACTTATATCGATATCAAAATAGGACATATCGAAACGATAATATCGATATATATTGATATCTATAATATCGCAACATCCCTAGCCTCCTACCGTTCTTGCAAATAAAAAGCTCAACCGGTTTAGTCTTCATTACTATAAATATGACGATTATTGCACGCCATTTTTCTGTTAAAGTGGCTACAATATGTATACGAAGATTAACCTAAATATGCTCTACGATTTTCCAGGTGAGTTGATTTAATATATTAGATTTTTTCAGCACATAACCTAGATAGATTGGTTTTTGTCAGCATTTGGCCTGTAAAATCGATGTAGCTCCGGAAATAGGCGTTGCCTAAGAATGAGGCTTGTATTTTAGTATACTAGACCATGTAGTGAATGTGTACAGAAAGCTTTATCAAAAATTGGCTCGTACGTTTTTGAGATATGGCTATCCATAGATTTGATTTTTTGTCAGCACTTGGCCTGTAAAAATCGATTGTAGCTCCGGAAATAGGGCGTGGTCCTAAGAATGAGGCTAGTAATTTTAGTAAACTAGACCATGTAGTGAATGTGTACCAGAACGTTTTATCAAAATTGGCTCGTCACGTTTTTGAGATATGTCTAACCAGAGATTGATTTTTGACAGCATTTGGCCTGTAAAATCGATGTAGCTTCCGAAATAGGCGTGGCCTAAGAATGAGGCAGTATTTTAGTAACTAGCTAAGACCTATGTATGAATGTGTACAGAAATTTTATAAAAATAATTATAATTATTTATAATAATTAAATATAATTAAAAATTAATGTAATTAATTTTAATTAAATTAAAAAAAAATTTATTATTCTTTATTAAAAAAATAATTATTATATTAAGAAAATATATTTTAAAATAAAAATTAATTATTTAAATTATTATTTAATTAAATAATTTATAAATAAATTTAAATATAATAAAATATTTATAATATAATAATAATTATTGACATTTAATATATAAAATTATATTATTTAAATATTATATAAAAAATTATAAAAAAATATAAAAATAAGTACTTATTATTTTTATTATATTAAAAGTTAATAAAAAAAATTTATTATTTTATATTTTTAAAAATATAAAAAAATAAAAAAAGAAAAAAATTTTAATTTAATATATAAATATTTATAATTTTTAGAAAATAAAATTGTTTAAAAATAATAATTAATATTAAATTTATTTATTATTATTTATATATTATTTATAAAAAATATAATTTAATTATAAATATTAGATTAAAATTTAAATATTTAATAAAAAAATTTAATTGTAATTAAAATATTATATTTTAAATAATATATCCAAAAAAAAAAAGAAAAAAAAAAAAAAAAAAATAAAAAAAAAAATAAAAAAAAAAAAAAAAAAAAAAAAATAAAAAAAAAATAAAAATTTCAAACAAAAAAAAACAAAAAAAAAAAAAAAAAAAAAAAAAAATAAAAATAAAAAAAAAAAAAAAAAAAAAAAAAAAAAAAATAAAAAGAAAAAAAAAATAATAAAAAATAAAAAAAAAAAACAAAAAAAAAAAAAAAAAAGAAAAAAATAAAACAAATAAATAAAAAAAAAAAAAAAAAAAAAAAAAAAAAAAAAAAAAAAACAAACAAAAAAAAAAAAAAAAAAAAAAAAAATAAAAAAAAAAAAAAAATAAAAACAAAAAAAAAAAAAAAGAAAAAAATAAAAAAAAAAAAAAAATTGTCCGTACGTTTTTTGAGATCTGGCTATCCATAGATTGATTTTTGTCAGCATTTTGGCCTGTAAAATCGAGTGTAGCTCCGGAAATAGGCCGTGAGCCTAAGAATGAGGGCTAGTATTTTAGTAAACTAGACCATGTAGTGAATGTGTACAGAAAGTTTTAATCAAAATTGGTCTCGTACGTTTTTTTTGAGATATGGCTATCCCATAGATTGATTTTTGACTAACCGCATTGGCCTTTAAAATCGATGTAGCTCCGGAAATAGGCGTGGCCTATGAATGAGGCTAGTATTTTAGTAAACTAGACCATGTAAGTGAATGTGTACAGAAAGTTTTTATCAAAATGGCTCGTACTTTTTTGAGATATAGCCTTCCATAAGATTGAATTATTGACAGCATTTGGCCTAGTAAAATCGATGGTAGCTCCCGTAAATAGCGGGCCTAAGAAATGAGGTAGTATTTTAGTAAACTAGACCATGTAGTGAATGTGTATCAGAAAGTTTTTATCAAAATTGGGATCGTACGTTTTTTGAGATATGTCTATCCATAGATTGATTTTGACAGCATTTGGCCTGTAAAAATCGATGTAGCTCCGGAAATAAGTGCGTGGCCTAAGAATTAGGCTAGTATTGTATAACCTAGACCATGTAGTGAATGTTACAGAAGAGTTTTATCAAAAATGGCTTCGAACGTTTTGAGATATGGCCTTCCATAGATTGATTTTTGACAGCATTTGGGCCGCCGTGTAAAATCGATGTAGCTCCGGAAATTAGGCCGTGGCCAAAGAATGAGGCTAGTATTTTAGTAAACTAGACCATTGGTATGAATGTTTACAGAAAGCTTTATCAAAATTTGGCTCGTACGTTTTTGAGATATGCTCCATATATTTATTATATTTGTCACACTTTGCCTGTAAAATCGAAGTAGCTCCGGAATATAGGCGTGGCCTAAGAATGAGGCTAGTATTTTAGTAAACTAGACAATTAGTGAATGTGTACAGAAAGTTTTTAATCAAAATTGGCTCGAAGCGTTTTTTGAGATATGGCATTCCATGATTGATTTTTGACAGCATTTGGCCTGTAAAATCGATGTAGCTCCGGAAATTGGCGTGTCCTAAGAAATGATGCTAGTATTTTAGTAAACGTAGACCATGTAGAGAAATGTGTACAAGAAAGCTTTATCAAAATTGGCCTCGTACGTTTTTTGAGATAAGGCTCTCCAATAGATTAGATTATTGTCAGTCACTGGGCCGTACAATCGATGTAGCTCGAAATAGGCGTGGCCTAAGAATGAGGACAAGTATTGTAGTAACTAGACCGAAGATAGTGAATGTGTAACAGAAAGTTTTAATCAAAAATTGAGGCTCGTAACTGTTTTTTAGATATGGCCCTTCCCATAGATTGATTTTTGACAGCTTTTGGCCTAGTAATCGATGTAGCTCCGGAAATAGCGTGAGCCTAAATGAGCAATTATTTTAAGTAAACTAGACCATGTAAGTGAATGTGTACAGAAAAGCTTTATCAAAATTGGCTCGTAGCTTTGAGATAAGTGCTAACCATAGATTGATTTTTGACAGCATTTGGCCTGTAAAAAATCGATGTAGCTCCGGCAAATTAGCGGTGGCCCTAAGAATGCTAGTATTTTAGTAAACTAGACCTTGAGTGAATGTGTTTACATAAAGTTTTATCAAAATGGACTTCGTACGTTTTTGAAGATATGGCTTCCATAGATTGATTTTTTGACAGCATTTGGCCCTGTAAAATCATGTAGCTCCGGAAATTGGCGTGCTGTCCTAAGAATGTAGGCTAGTCTATTTTAAGTAAACTAGCACCATGTAGTGAATTGTACAGAAAAGTATGTAATCCAAAATTGGTTCTAACTAAAAAATCGCAGCATGGTGCTCACCATCTCAATGCAATAATCCCTCAATAATTCCAGACCCCAACTCATACCTCACCGTTCACATATTCGATGCCTAAAGTGAAAGACGTCTGCTGACATAAACTTCCGCCCAACGTCCCAATTGACGTAGCCAGAGTCCAGCCCTATAAATCTCAACCAAGGCTCGAACGGGTGGTGTAAGTTTGTGTAGGTGGTTTAATTTTAGTGTTAAGCACCCTTTATGCTTTTTGGATAAGGCAAACCATAGATTGATTTTTGAAAGCCATTGGCCTGTACAATCGATGTAGCTCCGTAAATATGCGTGGCCTAAGAAATGAGGCTGAGTCTTTTCGTAAACTAGACCATGTAGTAAAATGTGTACAGAAATTTTATCAAAATTGGCTCGTACTTTTTGAGATAAGGCCTTATCCATAGATTGATATTTTTGATGCCAGCACTTGCCTGTAAAATCGATGTAGCTCCGGAAATAGGCGTGGCCTAAGAATGAGGGCTATTATTGTAGTAAACTAGACCATGTAGTAATGTGTAACAGAAAGTTTTTAATCAAAATTGGTGCTTCGTACGTTTTTAAAGATATGGCCATTTCCATAGGAATTTATTTTTGACAGCATTTGGCCTGTAAAACCTCGATGTAGCTCCGGAAATAGGCTGGGCCCCTTATAGAATGAGGCTAAAATTTAGTAAACTAACCATGTCGTGAATGTGTAACATAAAGCTTATCAAAAATGGCTCGTACGTTTTTGAGATATGGCAATTCCATGAGATTTATTTGTGGTGTCCAGCACCTCTGCCTGTAAAAATCGATGTAGCTCCGAAATAGGCCTTGGCCTAAGAATGGGCTATTATTTTATAAACTAGACCATTGTAGTGAATGTGTACAGATAAGTTTTTTATCAAGAATTGGCTCGTACAGGTTATTGAGATATTCATCCATAATTGATTTTTGACACATTTGGCCTTAAAATCGATGATAGCTCCGGAAATGCGTGTACCTAAGGAATGAGGCTAGTATGTTAGTAAACTAGACGCATGAAGTGGATGGTACAAAAGTTTTATCAAAATTGGCTCGTTAACGTTTTTTGAATATAGCCTTCCATAGATTGATTTTTGACAGCATTTGGGCCTGGTAAAATCGATGTTAGCCTCCGGAAAAGATAGGCGTGGCGCCTAAGAATGTAGGCTAGATATTTTAGTAAACCCCTTAGACCATGTATGAATGTGTAACAGAAAGTTTTATCAGAAATTGCTCGTACGTTTTTTTGAGATATGGACCTCATAGATTGAATTTTTTGACAGCACTTGCCTGTAAAATCGATGTAGCTCCGGAAATATCGTTGGCCTAAGAATGAGCTAGTATTTTATTAAACTAGACCATTTATGAAAGTGTAGAGAAGTCTTATCAAAATTTGGCTCGTACGTTTTTTGAGATATGGCCTTCCTATATTGATTTTTTGACAGCATTTGGCCTGAAAAAACGAGTGTATCCGGAAATAGGAGTGGCCTAAGAATGGAGCTAGTATTTTTTGTAAACTAGACCAGTTAGTGAATGTGTACAGAAAGTTTTATCAAAATTGGCTCGTAACGTTTTTGAGATATGCTATCCATAGATTGAGTTTTTGACAGCATTTGGCCTGTAAAATCGATGTAGCTCCGAAATAGGCGTGCCTAAGAATGAGCCTAGTATTTTAAGTAAACTAGACCATGGTAGTGGAATGTGTACAGAAAAGTTTTATTATCAAAATTGCTCGTACGTTTTTGAGATATGGCTATCCATAGATTGGATTTTTGTTCCATGCACTTGGCCTGTAAAACCGAATGTAAGCTCCGGAAATAGGCGTGCCCCTAAAATGAGGCTATATTGTAGTCGAAACTAGAAACCATGTAGTGAATGTGTAACAGAAAGTTTAATGAATCAAAATTGCTCTGACGTTTTTTTAGATATGGCCTTCCCATAGATTGATTTTTGACAGCATTTTGGCCTGTAAATCGATGTAGCTCTCCGTAAAATAGGCTTGGCCTAAGAATGAGGCTAGAATTTTAGTAAAACATAGGACCATGTTAGTGAATGTTTACAGAAAGCTTTAATCAAATTGGCTCGTAACGTTTTTGAGATATGCTATCCATATATTGATATTTGTCAGCACTTGGCCCTGTAAAATCGATGTAGCTCCGGAAATAGGCGTGGCCTAAGAATGAGGCTAGTATTTTTATAAACTAGACCATGGTAGTGAATGTGTACAGAAAGTTTTATCAAAATTGGGCTCGTTACGATTTTGAGATATTCTATCCATAGATAGATTTTTGACAGGCATTTGTCCTGTAAAAATCGATGTAGCTCCGGAAATACGTGGCCCTAAGAATGAGCTAGTATTTAGTAAACTAGAACCATGTAGTGAATGTGTACAGAAAGTTTTAACAAAATAGGCTCGTTCCGTTTTTTTTGAGATATAGCCTTCCTAATGATAGATTTTGACAGCATTTGGCCTGTAAAAAACGATGTACTCCGTGAAATAGGCCGTGGCCCTAAGAATGGCTAGTATTTTAGTAAACTAGACCATGTAGTGAATGTGTACAGAAAGTTTTATCAAAATTGGCTCGTACGTTTTTGAGATATGGCTATCCATAGATTGATTTTTGACAGCATTTGGCCTGTAAAATCGATGTAGCTCCGGAAATAGGCGTGGCCTAAGAATGAGGCTAGTATTTTAGTAAACTAGACCATGTAGTGAATGTGTACAGAAAGTTTTATCAAAATTGGCTCGTACGTTTTTGAGATATGTCTATCCATAGATTGATTTTTGACAGCATTTGGCCTGTAAAATCGATGTAGCTCCGGAAATAGGCGTGGCCTAAGAATGAGGCTAGTATTTTAGTAAACTAGACCATGTAGTGAATGTGTACAGAAAGTTTTATCAAAATTGGCTCGTACGTTTTTGAGATATGGCCTTCCATAGATTGATTTTTGACAGCATTTGGCCTGTAAAATCGATGTAGCTCCGGAAATAGGCGTGGCCTAAGAATGAGGCTAGTATTTTAGTAAACTAGACCATGTAGTGAATGTGTACAGAAAGTTTTATCAAAATTGGCTCGTACGTTTTTGAGATATGGCTATCCATAGATTGATTTTTGACAGCATTTGGCCTGTAAAATCGATGTAGCTCCGGAAATAGGCGTGGCCTAAGAATGAGGCTAGTATTTTAGTAAACTAGACCATGTAGTGAATGTGTACAGAAAGTTTTATCAAAATTGGCTCGTACGTTTTTGAGATATGGCCTTCCATAGATTGATTTTTGACAGCATTTGGCCTGTAAAATCGATGTAGCTCCGGAAATAGGCGTGGCCTAAGAATGAGGCTAGTATTTTAGTAAACTAGACCATGTAGTGAATGTGTACAGAAAGTTTTATCAAAATTGGCTCGTACGTTTTTGAGATATGGCTATCCATAGATTGATTTTTGACAGCATTTGGCCTGTAAAATCGATGTAGCTCCGGAAATAGGCGTGGCCTAAGAATGAGGCTAGTATTTTAGTAAACTAGACCATGTAGTGAATGTGTACAGAAAGTTTTATCAAAATTGGCTCGTACGTTTTTGAGATATGGCTATCCATAGATTGATTTTTGACAGCATTTGGCCTGTAAAATCGATGTAGCTCCGGAAATAGGCGTGGCCTAAGAATGAGGCTAGTATTTTAGTAAACTAGACCATGTAGTGAATGTGTACAGAAAGTTTTATCAAAATTGGCTCGTACGTTTTTGAGATATGGCTTCCATAGATTGATTTTTGACAGCATTTGGCCTGTAAAATCGATGTAGCTCCGGAAATAGGCGTGGCCTAAGAATGAGGCTAGTATTTTAGTAAACTAGACCATGTAGTGAATGTGTACAGAAAGTTTTATCAAAATTGGCTCGTACGTTTTTGAGATATGGCTATCCATAGATTGATTTTTGTCAGCATTTGGCCTGTAAAATCGATGTAGCTCCGGAAATAGGCGTGGCCTAAGAATGAGGCTAGTATTTTAGTAAACTAGACCATGTAGTGAATGTGTACAGAAAGTTTTATCAAAATTGGCTCGTACGTTTTTGAGATATGGCCTTCCATAGATTGATTTTTGACAGCATTTGGCCTGTAAAATCGATGTAGCTCCGGAAATAGGCGTGGCCTAAGAATGAGGCTAGTATTTTAGTAAACTAGACCATGTAGTGAATGTGTACAGAAAGTTTTATCAAAATTGGCTCGTACGTTTTTGAGATATGGCCTTCCATAGATTGATTTTTGACAGCATTTGGCCTGTAAAATCGATGTAGCTCCGGAAATAGGCGTGGCCTAAGAATGAGGCTAGTATTTTAGTAAACTAGACCATGTAGTGAATGTGTACAGAAAGTTTTATCAAAATTGGCTCGTACGTTTTTGAGATATGGCTATCCATAGATTGATTTTTGACAGCATTTGGCCTGTAAAATCGATGTAGCTCCGGAAATAGGCGTGGCCTAAGAATGAGGCTAGTATTTTAGTAAACTAGACCATGTAGTGAATGTGTACAGAAAGTTTTATCAAAATTGGCTCGTACGTTTTTGAGATATGGCTATCCATAGATTGATTTTTGACAGCATTTGGCCTGTAAAATCGATGTAGCTCCGGAAATAGGCGTGGCCTAAGAATGAGGCTAGTATTTTAGTAAACTAGACCATGTAGTGAATGTGTACAGAAAGTTTTATCAAAATTGGCTCGTACGTTTTTGAGATATGGCCTTCCATAGATTGATTTTTGACAGCATTTGGCCTGTAAAATCGATGTAGCTCCGGAAATAGGCGTGGCCTAAGAATGAGGCTAGTATTTTAGTAAACTAGACCATGTAGTGAATGTGTACAGAAAGTTTTATCAAAATTGGCTCGTACGTTTTTGAGATATGGCTATCCATAGATTGATTTTTGACAGCATTTGGCCTGTAAAATCGATGTAGCTCCGGAAATAGGCGTGGCCTAAGAATGAGGCTAGTATTTTAGTAAACTAGACCATGTAGTGAATGTGTACAGAAAGTTTTATCAAAATTGGCTCGTACGTTTTTGAGATATGGCTATCCATAGATTGATTTTTGACAGCATTTGGCCTGTAAAATCGATGTAGCTCCGGAAATAGGCGTGGCCTAAGAATGAGGCTAGTATTTTAGTAAACTAGACCATGTAGTGAATGTGTACAGAAAGTTTTATCAAAATTGGCTCGTACGTTTTTGAGATATGGCCTTCCATAGATTGATTTTTGACAGCATTTGGCCTGTAAAATCGATGTAGCTCCGGAAATAGGCGTGGCCTAAGAATGAGGCTAGTATTTTAGTAAACTAGACCATGTAGTGAATGTGTACAGAAAGTTTTATCAAAATTGGCTCGTACGTTTTTGAGATATGGCCTATCCATAGATTGATTTTTGACAGCATTTGGCCTGTAAAATCGATGTAGCTCCGGAAATAGGCGTGGCCTAAGAATGAGGCTAGTATTTTAGTAAACTAGACCATGTAGTGAATGTGTACAGAAAGTTTTATCAAAATTGGCTCGTACGTTTTTGAGATGTGGCTATCCATTGATTGATTTTTGTCAGCATTTGGCCTGTAAAATCGATGTAGCTCCGGAAATAGGCGTGGCCTAAGAATGAGGCTTGTATTTTAGTATACTAGACCATGTAGTGAATGTGTACAGAAAGTTTTATCAAAATTGGCTCGTACGTTTTTGAGATATGGCTATCCATAGATTGATTTTTGACAGCATTTGGCCTGTAAAATCGATGTAGCTCCGGAAATAGGCGTGGCCTAAGAATGAGGCTTGTATTTTAGTATACTAGACCATGTAGTGAGTGTGTGTAGAAAGTTTTATCAAAATCGGTTCGTACGTTTTTAAGGTATGGGACCCTTTTATAGGGTTTCTCAAAACTTGCCTTTTAATTGAGTATAGTCTTGAAAATTGCCGCTATAAAAGGGGATTATTATCATAAAAGTACTGTTTGTTCATTTAAAATCTTTATTTGTAGTATTTATCTTCACGTTATTAATTAAATATATATTTTGTATGGTTTGAGTTGATGAACTAGGTTAGGATTCATTTAGGAACTAGTTCCCGGTACTCGTTCTTTTTATGGTTGGAATCTATGGCCAGTTTCACGTCGGTAAAAGAGCTATCAGACTAGTATGTGGTGCTAGGCCTAGAGCACATTGCAAATCATTATTTAAAGAGTTGAAAGTTTTATCCTTACCTAGTCTATATGTGTATAATTGTTTGCTATATGTTAAAAAATACATTGATAATTTTAAAAGTCATTCTGAGGTGCACTGCTATAATACAAGATTCAAGGATAATTTAAGGAAGGAGCAATGTAAA
Organism: Homalodisca vitripennis; assembly: GCF_021130785.1. Classification (NCBI taxonomy): domain Eukaryota; kingdom Metazoa; phylum Arthropoda; class Insecta; order Hemiptera; family Cicadellidae; genus Homalodisca; species Homalodisca vitripennis. The sequence continues at coordinate 226,108,316 of NC_060207.1, forward strand.
TTCTCAACAACTCAACAAAGTTTTAAGTCCAATGCCATAATTTTTTCAATCATCTGCCTTTAAATGTTAGAAGTTTAGAATATAAATATATTTAAATTGTATGTAAAGAATGTACTTATTGAGCATTGTTTGTATACTGTAAATGAGTTTTATGACATAAGAATGTAGATAATATTCACTTTAAAAATACTTGACTATGCTAATACAAAATGTTTTTTGTCCTTGGCAATAAATTATTTGATTTGATTTTGTAATGGGAGTTACTTTTAGTTTATATGCTACAAACTAATAATCGTATCGTACCTTTTTCAATTGCTGATTTCAGTACACATAATCCAGTCTGGCCTGTTGCTCCAAAAACTGCAATTTTATTCATTTTTATACCTTATAAATTAAACACTACACCTTTTTAACTGAATGACAATCAACCTCTAGCTGTGTTGATTGCTCTCGTCTTAACAGGTTAATGCACCCGAAAATGCAGTTAATGCACCGGCAATGATCTTGGCCCTTAGTGTAAACGCAGCGCCGCCGCTTAGATAAGTGAATAATTGAAGAATGAAGATTGATCAAAGAAATATCACAGTAGAACAGTGGCTTAAATCAATTAATCAACTGATCTTACAAACTTACAATTCACATTTTTTTTTGTTTCTCCTTGGTCTGTGTCGTCCATCGTCTGCTTGATTTTTCTTTACTTTTTGGGCTTAGTATTTATACCACGAAGCCCCTCGTATTTTGTCTTGTAAGTTTAATACTGTTACCAGTAATCACATAATATGTACACTGTAACCTGTATCCATAAATAATTATTAGTACAAAAATGTTTTGAGACCATTTAGATTTTTGCTTCGTTTGTTCATATTATATTCCAAATATGTCTTTTCCAGAGGCACATACTCTATGACGTCAACTCTTTAAACAATGCACAATAATGAGCCAAACAGCTAGTACTCTATTTAGGAATATGGCAGTTTATTGCAATTACAATATGAGGTTGTTTTTCATTCTCTTTTGTAAGTTTAATCTATTTGGTGAATTGAATGAAAGTCCTAACAAAAATACTAGTTTATGTTTTCAGCGAAAACTTAGTTTTATTACTTTTGCGCAGTTTAAATGTATTAACGCTGATTGTCCTAATATTGTGTCTATTTAGGATTTACCTATTTATTATTATTGGGTTTCTATGTTGCATTTATGAGCTTTGTCTCAACAAGAATTCAAGTCAACTTGGAACAAAAGAGAAACGGCCTGTATGGTAAAATTGCTGTGATTAAAATGTAATTGTATAATAATATTTAAATGGAGATATTTATAAAAAGTCATCTGGTGTAACACAATCATTAAAAAAAAACACTTCATAATGTATATAGATAATAAAAAGTTAAATTTTAATTTAAAACACATTATGAAGTGGGATTATAACCACTTTCATTAATATTATAATTAAAATAAAGTTTTTTAAAAATGTTTTATTTTGTTCAATAAGACAAGAAGCTGAAGAAACCCTTAAACCTATACGGTTTTCTGCATGAAATTTTGAGAGCATGTTTCATTATGTTTAAATATGGGGAATTCCCCCATAACAGTTAACTTATGGCTGGATACATTTTAATTAAACGTACACAGGGTACAGGAAAACCTTGTGTCACATCTGGACATGGGGAACGCCATGAATCTTAAACACTACAAAGGGTGATCTATTTGGTTAAAAAGGTTGATGGATAGATCTACAATGTACAGCGAAGGATAATTGCTAGAGTAGTTAGAGTTTCCCTGGTATTAAAATTTTCTTTTTTTATTTCCAACGGATCAACCATTTACAGGTCAATAGATAAATAAACAATTTAAATACAATACAAAATGTAGGGAAGGCAAAATAGGACCACCAAAGAAGCGTAGTATCAACGATGGCCCAATACGTATGCTATATATAAATGTATAAATATGTATGTAAGGAGGAAGAATGTCAACACGCAGGTCTGGAGAATAAGTCGGCGGTACCTCTACGAATCACGTCCTGGCTGTCAAAGAAGATAACTACCAAATTTCTGCAGACCAAATTACACAGTCTCTGGACGCCGCAGTAGATAAACTTTAAAAACCCCTCGTAAAACGAATAGCAAGCTCCAGCACCCTATTAGCTCTACTGCAAGGGTCAGTTATATGGGCATTAAAGGATAAATCCTCTGGCATTGTAACGCCTAAGTCTATAACTTCCCTGGCTCATACAAGCAGGAATTTTCCGCAATTGGTAATTAAAGCAGATCTTGTCCTTCCCTTTATGAAAAAGAGACCACTATGTAATTTAAACTATAACAGTGCTCTACCTCATGCAAGGATTGCTGTAATATCAGACAGTCCTGTTTACACTTCGCCTCAAGGAAGTTTTTCATCTCCACACCATGAGATGATAGAACGTCATTGCAAGCCTAAACATGAGTGGATACCGTTCCCTGCCAGCTTTGACAGGAAGAGGCTGGAATAGATTTTGCCTCCCATTCTTCCAATGAGACATGACTGAGGGGGATTCAATTCAATTCATTCATGCCATCGTAGTTGAAGGAGTTTTTTTCTGTTCCAGCCTCACCAGTCAAGGCGAACAAGCAGGCTCATATTTCGGCACGCGCTGTACTAAGCTTACGCAGATGGCGGCAAGATTTTTTTTTTTTTTTTTTTCTTTTTGCCTGTTGGCTGGCCTTTATAATCTTATAATGCGGCCACGTAGTACACTTGTTATGTCTTCTTTCTAGTTATTTGCCGTATTCACTTTTTACATGAGAACCTTGTGGTTGCCGGCCAAGCTATGAACAATTAGTTAGTCTTTGCATTTACCAATTCATGTCTTTTTTTTCTCTTTTTTTGTAATTTACTATATTGCTATTAGCTTATCAGATGTTTATTTCATTTTGTTTGTTTTCTATGAAGGTTATGTAGAGTAAAATCCATACCCTAGAACCATAATTTGTAACATGTTCTGTGAAATTTTATGGTTAGTTAGGAGAAGGAAAAACTAAGGAAATCTCTTTGATTGGATTATATGATAGTGATTTTGATATTTTTCACTGCCACTGCATGTATTCTAAGTGTTCCACAACCTAATCAAATTTACATGGTTCTACTTACTATTTTTAAAAAATCATTAATTTCTTTATAAATTTGAGTGTCTGCTTTTCGCAGCAAATCGATTAATATAATATTCGAATTCTGTTGATTGGCTTTGTATCTTGATTGATTTACTTTCTTGTAACTAAGTTGCCTGGCATAAGAGTACTTGGGACATTCCAGCAAAACATGTTCCATTGTCTCTATCTTAGCCATTGTGCAGTTTAGGCATAGCGGAGTGAAGTATTTTTTTATTCTGTATAGACATGAATTTACATTGCCATGACCAAGCCTCAATCTACTGATATTAATGATTTCCCACCTGCTAAAAATTACATGATTTAAACCATGGGTATTTTGTAAATTGGCTCTGTATCTGTTTAAACCACCCAGCTTTTGAGGATTGTTGTAAGAGGTTTGTAAATTGTAAACCATAAAATTTTTTCTGGAAGGCTTTAAAATCATCAATAGGTACTGGCAGGTATTGTGTTTCCACTCCATCATTAGCTGCTTCCTTAGCTAATTTATCCACCCTTTCATTATAATGGATTCCTATATGTCCAGGTATCCACTGAATATATATTCTTTTCTGTGTTTCCACCAACAGTTTAAAAATCATCATGATAATACCATTTTCTTTATGTCCCTTACTGCAGTTTTCCAATGCCATGATGGCTGATAAAGAGTCAGTGCATATAACTATGCTGACTTCATTTAATGGTAGAACAAACTCAACTGCTAAATAAATTGCATATATTTCTGCAGAGTAACTCGACATATACTGGCTTAGCTTAAATTTGTGTTCTATTTGTAGTGATGGAATATAAACAGCAGCTCCAACCTTTTCATTGCATTTTGAACCATCTGTGAAAACTGACAAACAATCTTTATATTTTGTTACAAACATTCTATTTATTCCCTGATGGATTACCGCCGCATTACAGGTCTTTTTACTGTAACTTTCATTATCTATTAATGTATTAAATACTACATTTGGATTAGTCAATAAAATTGGACAGTCCAAATCCCAGTGGTTTGGTATTTTAAGTTTATGGTCAAAGTAATTATGATCCACTTCACCAATCTTATGTATGGCTTTTATATACAGAGGGATTTTCCTATTCTTCCAATAACTTGACATGCTGATTAATAGATTGAGATAATTAATTTTATAGTGTGCTGGATGTTCTTCATCATATATTATTTTGTATATGACTCTTTCTGCAATGGCAGTACGCCTCATACTTAATGGTAATGTAGAGGTTTCGGTTTGTAAAGCTATGATAGGTGTAGATTTAAATGCATCCATGGTTATCCTCAAGGCTTGATTTTGTATAACTTCAAGTTTATTTAGTAACTTTGCAGATACATGACCAAACAAAAAACTACAATAATCCAGTTTAGCCAGTATGAGACTTCTGTATACTTTAATTATGAAGTCCGGATGAGATCCCTGTCTTCCACATGCTAACAGTTTAAGGATATTTAAGTCTTTTTGACATTGGATGCATAGGTTATTTATATGATCTGAAAATGACAGTTTATTATCTATTGTCACACCTAACAGTTTGATAGTATTTTTAGGTGTTACTTTGTGACCATTAACATAAAAATATCCGTACTGTTCATTATCATTATTTCTTTTACTTGAAAATACTGTAATATTACTTTTGGTGGCATTAAGCTCAAGATATAGTTTATCAAAGCTTTTAACAATGTTGTTGAGTGCAATTTGCATATTGTTGAATGCTGTGTCATAGTTCTTATGACAAGTGTAAAGAGATATATCATCAGCAAACTGTACTGTCTGTATTTCTTCAGGTAGGATGTTCTTTAAATCAGAGACGTACAATGAAAAAAGAAGAGGACTTATTACACTTCCTTGAGGCAAACCTTTGTAGGCATGTCTGGTAATTGTTTCATTTGGAAGAATCAGATGTAGACTTCTTCCTATGAGCCATTTACTAAAATGATGTATAAACTTTGTTGGTATACCTTGCATGTATAATTTTCTCAGTAGGAGTGGAATAGCTACATTATCATAAGCACCTGAAATGTCAAGTGCTGCAACAATAACATTTTCTCTTTGAGTTAGCGCAACCTGTATATCTGTGGTTAAGGTAAGTAAATAATCTGAGCAGCCACGCTTCTTCCGAAATCCAAATTGATTTTCAGGAATTAATTTTTGCTTGTTAATTAGCCACTCAAACCTATTCTTGATCATTGTATTCATGATCTTCATTAGACAGGAGATTAATGAGATAGGCCTATATGACTGTTCATTACCTTTATTTTTATTAGGTTTAAGAATAGCTATTATTTTAATTTCTTTCCATTGTTTAGGTAATTCCACTTTATAGTTCCATATATTATTGTAACAATTTAGCAGAATACAGAGTGCACTCATTGGGAGGTTCTTTATCATACTATATGTGACTCCATCTAATCCTGGGGATGTATCCTTTTTCTTAGAATAAATAGCATTATGAAGTTCTTTCATATTAAAACTATCTTCAAGAAAGCTTCCTTGACTGGTAATATTGATTATGGGGTAGTTAATTTCATTGACTTGAGCTACATAATCTGGAACAATATGACTCATAAATTTTTCTGCCAATTCAGTATTATTATCAAATTCATGATTGTGGGCCATTGTGTTGTTCCTTAGTTTGTTAATAATTTTCCAAGCATAGGTTGATGACTTTCTGTCACTAATCTGATTGCATAGATTAGACCAACCCTGTTTTTTCGCTTGTTGAATTACTACCTGAGCTTTGTGTTGAGCAATTTGATAATTTCTATATGTAAGTGCAGTCATATTTTGTTTAAATATTTTAAAAGACAGCCTCCTCTGAGCAACTGCCAGAGAACACTGTTCAGTCCACCAAGTTTTAGGAACAAAACCTAACTTTTCAACAATGTTTGCCTTTCTTGCACAAGGAGTTGCCATATTTATTGCCTCCGTCATTAAGTTATAAAATTTATTTATATCTACCGATGAATGGTCAGGGATATCCGCTAACACCTGCTCTATGTAGTTTGTATACACTTCCCAATTAGCTCTCTTAACATTTCTAGTATAATTCTTGTTTAGATTTATGTTAGAATACAATTGACTAATTTGAAAGCTGATTGTAATTGGAAAATGATCACTCCCCATTGGATCATGCAATACATCCCAACTGAGCATCGTTGAGTATAACTTAGGTGAAACAAATGTTAAATCTATTATAGACTGTTGATGGTATAAAGCTGGAGCTGTGGTTGGATTATTTGAGTTTGCAAGTATGAATAGGGAGTTATTGTAATGGTTGTATATATCATTACCTCTACTGTTAGCTTTATTGCAACCCCAAAAAGGGTGGTGGGCATTGAAATCACCGCACACTAGAGTATACCCTTTATCATCAGAAAATAAATTTTCAAACCAAAATTCATTGTTTATTTTCTTCTTGGTGCTATACAAGTTTATGATTTTAATTGGATACTTCAAATTGGTGGTGGTAATACTAAGGAGTTGGGTAGATTCTGTATTAATTTCTCTAACTACTTGAGTAGTTATGGCTTTGTGTACTATTAGTGCTATGCCACCATATCCATCAAATCTGTCTAGTCTTAGTAGATAATAATTGTTGTCAATCAACTTGTCATGATTGGTTAGCCAAGTTTCTTGTACCGCACCAATATGAATGCCCTGATTGGAAAAGAATTGCATTACCTCAGGCCATTTATGTTTCAATGACCTGGCATTCCACTGAAATACTTTTAAATTATGTATTTCCATTGTTGCTAATATTGTTAGTTTTAATAATTTAGTTTCAGTGATCTCAAAATAGATTGATGAAGGTTAAGTAAGGATGACATTATTTATTTTTAGTAAAGCTATTGCCTTTACTATTTATAACTAATTTGTTCGGTTTTTCAGGAGGTCTTACATTTTCACCTTTGCTTGTGTTATCTTTATTTATGCCTATAAGGTAAGAAGAAAAGATCTCTTCAATTTGTTTTTTTGCTGTGTTAGTATTTGATAGGTTAATTTTAAGGCATTTACCCCTTAACTCGTAAATTTTATCCTGCAAAAGGGTTTTTAATTGCTCTCTATTACTTTCATTGTCTGTTGATAGCGTAGAGTATGTTTCTTTGATGTTGTCTGAACCTGTATCTTGATTTGGCTTGTTTGTGTTACCAAATCTATTTGAAGGGATTTGTCTGGAGTTCTTGTTACTACTGTAACTGAAGGTATTTACTTTAGATTTAGGTTTTCTATATGTGTAGGCACTATAACTAGCACTATTATCATTTTCAACTAAATTACTCAGAGGTGAAAATCTATTATTAGGATGGTAGTAAGATGGTTTGTTATTGCCAGTTACAGGTAGTTCTGGATAATCCGAATCATTGTTTGTTTTAATTTTTTCTGCATAAGATTGTTTTATAAAACGGTTATCTCTTGTTATTTTATAGGTTATAGGATAGTGTGCACTAGCAGTAAAATAATCTTCCTTATTGACGCTCATTCTGTTTTTAATAAGTTTCTGCCTTTTGAACTCCGGACAAAACTTCGATGAACTACTATGTGGACCATAACAATGTACACATTTCTTAGGTTGTGAACAAGGTTCAGATTCCGAATGGAATTTGTCTCCACAATCTCTGCATAATCTTTCATTTTTACATGGTGAATTAGCCACGTGTCCGTATGAAAAGCATCTGTAGCACTGTTTAACAGGAATAACAAAAGTTTCAACCTTCATACGAACATAATTAAGTTTAATAAAATCTGGAAGATTATCTGATTCAAATGTTATTTTTACAAAGTTTGTATCAACCAAATTATTGTTTACCCTTCTTTTAATTCTATGAACTTGAATTAGAGGGTGTTCACTTACAGATTCATTTAGTATTTCATCCTCGCTTACTTCAGGTTCTACATATACAACTCCTACAGAATAAATTCTGATGGTGGGTACAAAAACATTGTAGTTCATTAATTGATGTGAATCAATTAAGTTATTTGCAGCAGTGAAATTTTTGCAAATGACTGATAGATTATTACCAGCACGTGTAATAAAATCTATATCATTGTGGTGTTGTTTGATTATTTTTCCCACTTGAAATGGATTTAGTTTGTGTTTATCTTTATGTTGAATAATTATTTCATATGGTCCTTTATTTTTAGCTGTATAGTACCTTTTGATAAAACTTTTTTTAGCATTAGTTTTGGCAGCTAACCCATTTTTATTAGAATTATACTCCTCATTGGCCTGATCTCTTTTCCGCTTTAACTCTTTACTGTCAATGTTAGCATTACTACAATAAGTGTGATCTAAATCCATATTAATGGGGTCATTTGGATTCATAATAGATTCCACGGCTTTTTCAAGCTCCAAATCATTAGTAGCCATTTGGCTTGGATTGGCTGGACCTGATTCGGACATCTCAGGTCCAGCCTAAACGTGCGCGGAATAAACTATTCTATAGGTTAAATTTGGGTGGACAGGATTAGATTAAAACAATGTTTCTAAAATAATGAAAGAAGGTTAACGAAAGTAAACTATGGAAGAAGAAAGTTACAATGTAAACATAAAACTAAAATACTAGAAATATAAATATTTGGATAACGGTCTGTGAGGTTAGGTATGGATAACGATAGTTGGCAACCACAAGTTAATCTCACTAACACAAACGTCGATCTTATATCTTACACATAACCCATATTATGCTAGTTCAACGATGAGCTATAATTTATTGTCTGAACAAAAATAATATTAATTTTTTAAATGAACACCACACGTCACCTGTTTCTGTTAACTTAATTCAGATCAACACTGGGCGGCAAGATTTGGAAGGGGCAACGCAATTTTTACAAAGCATAACTCTAATTATAATGTCATGCCATTACAAGACAGTCTGAATGAGTGCGGTGCACCGTAATACATACATTTGTGTATATCAACAGATATAATTCTACAGGGAATTCGCCGTGACTACCGTTGTACTAAAAAACATAAATACCCGAGTTCGAAAGTTAACCACAAACTAACCAATAGAGCTTCAGTGGTGAGAGTTACAATAATATTTAGCTTTTGTATTTTTGCTTTTACACACATAAAGAAATCATTTTCATAAGTAACTTCTACTTTTATTTCGATAACAGTGAAAAAGGTTCCGGTTTTAGCTCTAATACTTGTAACTCGATTAAGACCAATATTTTATAAAAGTTAGAGTAATTAAATTTGTATAAATGGCTATAGCGGAATTTAATTTCAATAAACATTGAATCATAAAACTACTTGCTCCGCCGAGACTCGAACCCGGGTCTCTCATTAGCCAAGTGAGTGCGCTACTACGACACCACAGAGCCCTTACTTTTTACGATTCAATTAATTTGTTTTTGGCCGTTTCTGTCACAAATGTGTTTAAATAACCAAACTAACATAAATGATCGGAATACCAAATGTCTGTCAAACGACTTTTATTTACATTATTAATTTTTTCCTCATTTAAGCCTCAGCGTCAGCTATGCCGGCTTCGAAGTGCACTGGTTTTTTATTAAAGTACAAAGTACATGTTGGACCTCCCCGGGATTTGAATCCGTGATCTCTCGGTTAGAGAGCCGATACTATAACCATTAGTCTACGGAGGAGGACTACATTAATTAAATTTGTATAAATGGCAATACCTAGCCAAATTTAATTTCGTGAGACATCCGGGTTCGAGTCCCGGCGGAGCAAGCACTTTTTGTGATAATGTTACCGTACGTTATGTTTACAAATGTGTAATTTTATAATTTTTGAATTATACTAATAACTTACAAGTGATCAAATTACCATCTTAACTTTTATTCTTGACTGGGCAGTTCAGAACATTTGGCATTGGTCACGTTATGGAGCTCTTAAAGTTATTATCTTGAGCTTGTAATTTTGTAAACCACTATTAAAATTTTAATTTTAACATCGACATTGGACACATTTTTTTTTATTTACCGCGGCCGCCGCCTATCATTGAAACACATAAACCACCAGACTGCCGAGGCGGTGTTGCCACGATCATGTGTGGTCCGTTCGCACCCTGGACTGCAAAAATAAGCCGTAATAACTGTTGTTTTTTATATCTAAAAATTTGTCATGGAAATTTCGAACCTACAATAAGAAGCTTAAAAATTAATTGCTATGAAGCCATTTTCAAATATTTACAATATATTACATTTTGAGCTGTTAGTGCGGCAGTGCTTCGCATGGAATCAGACATAACAAACAGTTTAGATTTTGATCTAATAATTGATGATTTCGCACATAGAGGTGAGCTAGGATAAAACCACTACTTAAGCAAGCTAAAGGAAATTTCTTCAAATTCAAAGAGAAACTTTTTAAATCCAACACATTTTTTAACTATAATCTGGTTTATAAATCTTATACATATAAAATTGACCAAATTAAAAAAAATCCTGATTTTTATTTCCATGTTTGACTATGCAAACTTTGCAACTTACAGTGAAGGAATGTCATAACTTATAGAACACTAGGGGGTAAAACATGTTAAATGTATTTTAAATGATAGCGTGGTCCCTTATGTGTGAGGTGTAAATTAATGTATGTGTGACTGTAAGGGGTTGGCTCTCGTATAATGAGAAGAAGTAGGTAGGAATGGGGGCACCGAATGACTGATGGCACAGGGGGCACAATTACTAGATACGGGCATGCGAACAGAGAAGGATTTACTTCATGTTAAAACTTCCTAAAACCCCACTCAACAAGTTTCACCCACTCCAACTCAATAATGTACCAACATATGTATACAGGCTCGTTCTCAGACAGAAATTTTCGAACAATTTTACCGAGGCTCCGCTACATGTTTATTTGAAGGGACCGTCTCGACGAACGGCCAACTATCTTTCCTGGGACCCGCAAAGCTAAGTAAGACCCTGCAGCATTAAAAGCAATTTAAATATCAAAGTTTATCATAGTACACCCAAAAAGTTCAATAGAAGAAAAAAACAAACAAACAAGAAAATACAGTTTGTAGGATATATTGTCACAAAAAGCACTCAATGGCCGAATATTTTACTATTTAAAACATGTAGGCCTATTAAATAACTCAGTACAGGACACTGTTGAAGCCATGCCATGTGAGATAGGTTTAATAAAAAACCTGACAACTTTCTAAATAAATTAATTACATTTCTTGTTGAGCATAAATTTTAGTATTTGAATGAAATTAAACTTGTACGTGAAAATCTTATAAGAAAGGCAGAGAAATTTAACAAAAAAACATTATGATGAATTAAATCCAATTAAATACAAGATAAAGTATTGGTAAAAAAATCATATTTTATCAAATGCATTATACCAAGAAAAAAAAAGAAATATTGCTTGTTGTAATTGCATATGTAAATAGAGAAAATGTTTATATATTAACTAATGTAGACAGTAATGGAATCAGGAACCCAAAATGTAAAATAACTCATTGAATAAGACTATGAAGAACTCTCAAAGTATGAATGACGACTAAAGCTGAATGAGAACATTTTATTTTATATCTTTTATATGTTTTATAAACTGGCTTGTGTGGATGGATGAATGTATAAGGCAACATAAAAAGAAGCACATAAAACACTGTTACATTTTATATAACATAAACTTGTGATCTTCTCAATAAACGATATCTAAAAATGGCTGTAACAAGGAACATTGTTTTTCTTCATGATATTAGTCCGTTAGAAAATCCCGATCTTTGAAGAAATTTATTGTTCTTGCCTTATTGTATAAAGTTTTATGGATGTGTTTCTTCATGAATTATATGTTCCTCTTTAATTAATTAACTTAAATAATTAAAACTACTTATCAAATAGCAAAGTAAAAGAGCTTTTGATGTATGTTTTAAACCTGTATATGCAATATAAACTGAACGAAGAAGTCAAATATAAATCAAAATTAAGTATTTTAAAGTTTAAAAATGTTCATCTAATTGTTTTCATTTTGTTAAACATTAAATTTATTAAAAGAGGATCTCAGACGATTTAAATTAAATGTTAACAAAGAAAGGTACTACGATACATTACTCTACAGTATTCTGTCCATGTTTGCCTCTATTATTGCTAACAGTTATTAAAGATGTGGCGGAACACAACAGCTACACTAGTGAAACAGTTAGAGAGAAACTTACATTTACCTCGGACCTGTTTGCATCCATTATTGCTAACAGTTATTAAATATGTGGTGGAATACAACAGCTACACTGGTGAAACAGTTAGAGAGAAACTGTTACATTTACCTCGGACCTGTTTGCTTCCATTATTGCTAACAGTTATTACAGAATGATGTGGCGGAATACAACAGCTACACTGGTGAAACAGTTAGAGAGAAACTGTTGCATTTACCTCGGACCTTACATTTACCTAGCTCCTACAGGATGGATCTTTCTACTGTTCAACATCTCGGGTTATATATAATCTCTTAATATTTTTGAAGGTTTGAAATTACAGTGAGCGATGTAGGCTACACTGACAAATATTGACCAGTAGTTACTTAACACAGCTATTAGTTAATTTAATTATGTTAGACATAAGTATTGAAAACTAAGTAAAATAAGTCGAATAGTTAGTTTTACTGTAGTATATCTATAATACATATGATTTGTGCTCGACTTTAACTTATTGAACACACATATTTTTCTAATTTTAGCCAACTACTGCTAACTAATAATTAGGCTAGATCTCTGACATTATACACGATCTGATTAATTTTTTTAAACATTCTCTTCAACTTGTGCCTTTAATTAGATTTGAAATTCAAAGTATGAAAATTACAGTTTCTTATTTACCTCGTATTTTAGCTCCAAGTAGTTGTTTGTCGGACGTCCATGTCAAATTTTAACAATAATTTTACACTTTATATTATTAGAAGATAACAAAAGTCTTAAACATACCGTAAAGAATTCACGAAAACGACGTTTTAAAATTCCTTTATACAATACTTTTAAATAAATTAACTATAACTATTAATACACGCAACAAAACAAGTTATACATTAAACTAACTCTTATTTTAATCATACCATCAGCTAAATAAATTCTTATGATCTTTACAGTAGTACGTAGTCTAGTTATGCTTTTAACATTAAAATAATTAGTTTTACCGTTGGCCACCAGGCGAACAATTCTTGTAGTTCAGTTCTTGTCCACTACACAGATTAGTTTGGACAAAATCCAGTAGATGCACTATTGTTGTTAATACTTTCTCTAATACAAATTATTATTGGTATTTATAATAAAAACAAAAGGCTTTAATGACTTTTCTAAAGTTAGGAAGTATTTAAATTTTAGTACATAGGGGAGAGTGGGGTAATTCTGCGCAGTGGGTAATAGTGCGCATCACTGTTTGAGACAAACGGACATAGTAATCCGATGTCTGATAAGTGCTGCACCTAGCGGTTGCTATGGCGAACTACTAGACAACAACACCCGGCGCGCCACTGGCAGTTGTTAATGAGTGAGAGTGAAAGAAGTGTTTATCGTGATTTTCTTATAATTTTCTCTCATCAGGAAAATAAGAAGGTAAGCCTACATCATTTCTCCAATCTAAATATATCTGTACATAGTCTTAAACTACGTTAATTTACGCGTGTTTTCGGTATATGATTGGTCTTTAGATTAGTTCAGTTGCATATTTTAGGTTAGGTTTATTCGCACATGGTCGCAGTCGGGTAATGGTACGCGTTTGCGCGCATGATTCCCCCTCACAACGCTTATATACAAAGGTTTGCCTAATCTTTGTTTTTCGTGGTTTTGTTCTCAGATGCCGAGAAATTACATTCGAAAGGGTGATCGCCTAAAGTACTCGCCAGATGACCTAAAAAATGCTTTGCGGGCTGTCAAAGAAGAGAAAAAGGAAAAATCAGAGAAGTCGGAAGAAGTTTCAACATTCCAGAGGCGACCTTACGAAAATACCTTGCCGTTCAGGAACCAATAGGCCTAAGAGACGTCAATCTTCGATTAGGTCGGAAAACTATTTTCCCGGCAGAGACGGAAGCTGAACTTAGTGAATTTGTTTTGCTGCTAAGTAGGCTAGTCTTTTTTATGGTTTAACACCCAAAGAGGCTTCGCCGAATTGCCTACAGATTTGCTGAAGACAATGGTCTTAAGCACTCTTTCAACAAAGAAACTTGTCTGGCAGGCAAAGACTGGTTATATAGCTACTTGAAACGCAACACAAACCTGAAGTTACGCCAGCCTGAAAACACAAGTCTTAACAGAATTTCAGCGTTCAATGAGCAAGAGGTTAAGATTTTTTTTGATAACTTGAAAGCAGTGATACATAAAATTTGAAAATAGACCCCCACCGTACGTACAATCAGGACGAAACCGGTATAACAACCGTCCAAAAGAAGTGCCCCAAAAGTGTTGGCACTAAAGGGTGCTAAAAGAGTAGGTGGGGCTACTTCAGGGGAAAGGGGAAGAACAATCACAGCAGTTTTTTTGTGTAAGTGCTGGTGGCCACTACATCCCACCAATGCTGATATATCCACGCAAAAGAATGACCCCCAACCTTCAAGTGAATGGACCACATGGTGCACTTTACTGCCTCTCTAACAACGGCTGGACAAACTCGGAGCTGTTTTTGGAGTGGCTAGCTCACTTTAAAAAAACACTCACACCCTACACCCGAGGATCCTGTTCTTCTAATCCTGGACAATCACAACAGTCATATATCCATACCCGGCCTACAAGTTTTGCAAAGACAGCAACATTCATATGATATCTTTGCCCCCTCACACGTCCCATCGGCTTCAGCCACTGGACCTGACTTTTTTCGGTCCATTGAAAAACGCCTTGTTATAGAGAATATGATCTTCATCTAATGCGATCCGGTCATGAGAAGATAACCGAGTATGATGTTGCCGGACTCCTTAATCAAGCTTTTATAAAGGTAGCTACCATGTCCTAATGCTGCGTCAGGCTTCCGTTCTGCTGGGATTTTCCCTTTCAACCCTGATAAGTTTTTTGACAACGGAATGGCTGAAATGCGCGACTTGCCTATCCCTCCAGTAGAAGGAGTTCCAGAGCATGAAATGCCTACACCAACTAGGATCACTGTTTTGTCCAGAAAAAACACTCCCTTCCACAAGTCAAGTGTCCAACACCATCAACTTTCGGAAGTCCTCAGTCAACTGCAATTGCACCAAGTCTTTTTGATGATCCGTTACCGTGCACATCGACCAAAGCTTCCAACTCCTTTCTGGCATACGCTCCTTTCTTGAGTTCAAATAAGAAGGTTTATAAAGCCTGCAAATCAGAAAAAAAACCCAGGGAAAAAAACAACATTCAGAAATTCTAACTAGCACTCCAGTTAAAATAAAACTAGAAGCTAATGCAGAAAAGAAAAAACTAAAAGAAGAACTGAAAAAAAAAGAGACTGACCAAAAAAAAACCAGAAAGTTGTTCAAAGTTTTAGCTTTGTCTCCTAAACTTAATAAAAGCAATGGGCCTACTGCCAGTAAGGTAAAAAAGACCAAAGTTAGGCCTTATCACAAACTAGAGAAAAGCGTTTGGGACACATCAGATGAATCAGACATAGACCCTTCAGCCATCTGCAATGATGACGAGTTTGACGATGTAGACAGAAGTGTAATCGATCTAGACGCAGTTGAGGGGGCGCCCAATGAGTTGTGTGGTTTTTGTGGAGATCATGGGAAAGACAGGGAACTGTGGTACAGATGTATATTGTGCGGAAAGTGGTATCACGCAGCATGCACAATGAAAGAATCAGCTAAAGACTTTATTTGCGAATTCTGTAAATACTAAAATAATTTTTTATCCTCTTTGTTTAAAAAATTATATCTCTTTCATATTAAAAATATCTCTTTTGTAACCAAAAACATTTTATATAACCATTTTATACTTTATTTCACTATAATGTTTTACTTACACACTGTATAATAAAGTGTGTTTACTATAAATGGTGACTTTTATTCCACATTCCGATATGTGCTCAAAACGCGCACCATTACCCAAAACCCACTGCGTACCATTACCCTACGTTCGGGCAATTGTGCGCTCTTGCATACTCTTAGAAAAATAAAATGTACATAGTTTGCCTTAGTGGTATTTTATTTTCAAAAAAAAACACCAGTGTATAGTATGATAACCACTTCAACTTTTGGTTTGGTGTAACGGATGACACAAAATAAGCCATTAAAAAAATATGAAAAATATTTTCCCTTAGGTGCGCACAATTCCCCCACTCTCCCCTATATCAATAAGATGTATACCGTATGATGTAAATGCAAGCACAACAAAACTAATAACCTTTTATTAATATGCTCCCGGTTGCGGATTTAACTGCAGTATTTTATAATATAAAATAAATCAACGCAGATATTATATTTGGGTTACTGTTGTGTAAAATATGTATCTTATTTGAAGGCTGCATTTAGTTGTTCTCACCTGATCACTGAAATGCAGCTAATAATCTCATCTCTCACTTACATTAACCGCCAGTGGAAGTTTGCGGTTTTTGGACCGCGTCTTAGGGAATAATACGAAATAAAAATAGCTGTTACAATATGTTAATAAAAATATTCTCCCTAGCTTTCTAATACAATTGACAAAATACAATACAAAACCTTTACAATTTTAGATATATTATAATAGAACATTATAACAGACAATATTTAAGAAAAAAAAAAACATAACTTAGGCCTATGACGAATTTTAAAATTGTTAGTAATAACACTAGTTAAAACACATTAGTTGTAATCGGAAATCATAAAAACAGTTAGAAACGCACAGTAATGATTGAAATGTATATGGAAATACAATAAGAAAAAACACAAGTTTTTAGAGTTCAGAAATTCATTCTATTGTAATTAGTTCAAATAACATTCAATATTTGTTGTACTAAGTAAGTTACCATTTTTCAGGCAACCTTTTAAAATTTAAAGTATGAAAATTACAATTTCTCATTTACCTCGTATGTTAGCTCCAAGTAGGTGTATGTCGGATGTCCGTGTCACATTTTAACAATAATTTTATACTTTATATTGGTGGAAGAAAACAAAAGTCTTAAACGTACCTGTAACGTGTCTATAGGAAGGTTAATTTCTATAAACCAATTACAACTTTTTTGTTTTGCGATCAAGTGGGTTGTAAACTAATAACCCTTTATTTTAACAATACACAAGTTCCAATGGAATCCAATAATTAAACTCAGTATAAATTAATAGAAATTTTAATAAAAATCAACACCAATAATAGACCAACGCCAGGCTATCTTCTCTACTTTAAATTTATTCTCACTATTTCGTATTTATAAGCCATCAAATGTTCACATGTCCAGCCTTAAAATTAACAATCAATCAAATCATTCAATAATTGTGTCCTTCAATTTCTCAGTGCTAATATTTTCAACACAAACTCAAAATAAAAATCTTAATTAAATTTCAAAATAAAATAATCTTCTTCAAATATAAAATGAAACAAATAATAAAATGAGACTTCTTCTCAAAATAAAAATCAAACAAATTAAGGTAATATTAATAATTAATATAGGAACAAAGACAATGTCCAACCAGTTAAACTCAAAGTTGTATCAATTACAAAGTACTTATTTCCTGTAAATTTCCAATTTACAAGATTATCGAATCACCCAGAATAATCTGCTTGCCTTTGAATATTAAATTTAGGAACTTGTGGTGTACCTATATAAAGAATCTCCGAAAATAAAATAAATTTTCTTTATCACCACGCTAATCCTGATTTAACCAACTTGAACAGGAAAATATCATCAAGCCATTTTCTATTTAAATGTTAAATTCTAACTTTTCACAGTACCTCACATATTTCCAGAAGACTTCACCAACCAAAAATAACTGTTATAGATTAATCAATTGAAAATACAAACTTTAAATTTTGAAAAGAATTTAATTTTAAAACTCAACCTTCCTACCGAAATATCTACACGGCAAGAGTAGGCTAATCACTTCTACCACGAACTTCTCTCTCTGAGCACACAGCAAAGACTTCCCTGAAAACCCACTTGAATCAACCGGAAGGCTCTCGAAGTACCTCCCACCAACCTAACGTTGGCGAATCAAAATTGATCAAACACAATGTCTGAACTGGATGGTACCTATGTGGCGTGACGACCACACGTATTTTAATTTTAAATGTTCTCGGGTTCTAATTCGGACACGGTGATGGAAACTAGCCCAGGTTGCTGTAATAAAAATTCTCTCCTCGGTTGGCCAAATAAAACAATTTAGTTTATTGCGAAAACAATTTGAATTTTATTGCATAATGTAGAATCAGTTGAACAATTACAAATTTAGAACGGGAGAGAGAGCGATTTTACGCGAGCTTGACGCGTTTAAAACCCCGGCACGACTGCGACTCAGAACAACGAACTCCAGGGAGCAGCGTTGTTCCAGACGCTACCTCAGCAAATTCCTGCCTGTTTACCACCCAGTAACTGCGCAGCTGCTCTGGGTATGGAAAGTTACCAGGCTTACTGCTGACAGACTTGGACTTACAATTCATGTGCTGAATTAAACTATATATCTTCTCCACCTGCACTGCTTAACCTAATAAGTCTGACTGCATATATTCATTACTCGTTACTACAATTAGATGTTATGCTGAATAAAAATAAAATATATTGCTGATAATTTAATACTTTAAATTGGCTGATTAAGACCGCATACGATGTTACCGGTCTGGTCTTAGAACTATATGCTGGGGTCGTCACACCTATCCAACCCAGATCTGTATCTTATGGCCAATACCTAGAGACAAAAGGAAGCTTCTAGGCATTCCTCGAACCCGAATCAACAAGAAATTCAGCACTGCTGGAAAGGATCACAATTTTTACAGTTCACTTATATTATAAATTTACAATTCTCTTAATAAAAATAAAAATATTCCTATAAATAATTAAACAATATAGGAAGCATCCTATAGTACCGTAAAGAATTCACGAAAACGACGTTTTAAAATTCCTTTATACAATACTTTTAAATAAATTGACTATAACTATTAATACACGCAACAAAACAAGTTATACATTAAACTCACTCTTATTTTAATCATACCATCAGCTAAATAAATTCTTATGATCTTTAGTACGTAGTCTAGTTATGCTTTTAACATTAAAAGAATTAGTTTTACTGTTGGCCACCAGGCGAACAATTCTTGTAGTTCAGTTCTTGTCCACTACACAGATTAGTTTGGACAAAATCCAGTAGATGCGCTATTGTTGTTAATACTTTCTCTAATGCAAATGATTATTGGTAGGCTATTTATAATAAAAACAAAAGCCTTTAATGACTTTTCTAAAGTTAGGAAGTATTTAAATTTTAGTACATATATCAATAAGATGTATACCGTATGATGTAAATGCAAGCACAACAAAACTAATAACCTTTTATTAATATGCTCCCGGTTGCGGATTTAACTGCAGTATTTTATAATATAAAATAAATCAACGCAGATATTATATTTGGGTTACTGTTGTGTAAAATATGTATCTTATTTGAAGGCTGCATTTAGTTGTTCTCACCTGATCACTGAAATGCAGCTAATAATCTCATCTCTCACTTACATTAACCGCCAGTGGAAGTTTGCAGTTTTTGGATCGCGTCTTAGGGAATAATACGCAATAAAAAACCTGTTACAATATGTTAATCAAAATATTTTCCCTAGCTTTATAATACAATTGACAATATACAATACAAAACCTTTACAATTTTAGATATATTATAATCGAACATTATAACAAACTATATTTAAGAAAAAAAAAAAAAAAACTTAGGCCTATAACGAATTTTGAAATTGTTAGTAATATCACTAGTTAAAACACATTAGTTGTAATTGGAAATTATAAAAATTGTTAGAAACGCACAGTAATGATTGAAATGTACAGTATATTGCAATACAATAAAAAAAACAAGTTTTGAAGCTAAAGAATTCACTCTGTTATAATTAGTTCAAATAACATTCAATATTATTGTTGCGGCGTACCACTTTTTAGGCTCTCTACTAGTCACTGTCTAATTCCTCGTTTTAATCACCTTCACAACAGTTATACAGGATGTGTTTGTATTTTCACGACACAATTAAACACCACTGGCATTGCACTGTGTTTTTTAGTTTTCCTGTTATTTTTCGATCACAAAACCTACAGCGGCCAATTACATTTCTTACAACTTGCCTTGGGTTTTCTGTTTGTGAAATATCTTCAACTTTTGCTTTTAGAATCTGTCTTATAATAGTTTTAGTGCCCCTAGGCGTCTATTTTAGAGACGCTCTTGATCTAATTTGGTCAACACACCAGCTCCATGCTAATTCTTAGAAGTAGGTCCTCCTTTCTATGTTGTCTAGTGCCACTGCCTTAAATATGTCAAAAGAATTAATTCGCGCAATGTTGAGTAAAGAAAGGGAAATCGTTAATTATTCGGGAAACTGAATTAGCAATTTTCGGTTCGTCCACCACCACCACCGGTTCGTCCTAACTTCGCCTCTAATAGTCATTTTTCATTTCATTTCACCACCACCAGCACCAACACCACCACAACACCTTTGGTCATGTTGCAAAACGTTAGAATGTCTGGTTTTGATGCATTTCCAGAATTGGGGTCAATACTACAATTTTCATGAAAGGTTGACAGCAAAAGGACATTGTTGTTCTTTCTTTCTTTGTAGCACACTGTTGTGAGCTGTGGTCGAAATACAAAATATGCTGTTGGTTACGAGTAGTTCTGTAGTATCACTGAAAATCAAAGGCAGTTCCCTCTTATCCTTTCTGTACGTACAACTGTTAATCTGTGAACATTTCTTAAGTGTTATGCTACAGGAATCGTCGTAAATCAATTGTCCAAGGTGACATTACGTCCTGTTCCTACAACTGATTCTACAATTCTCTTTACAATATCAGCTTAATATGGTGCTGGAGGCTGTTTATTCACGTAAACCTCAAGATTCACTCTATACAAAATAATCTAGAACAGGACTATTTTTTGCCAATGTGTCTATCTCTACACGCCGATAACGATCTTTATTGTCATCAAAAGCTCTAAAGTAAAAATGTAACTAAATAGTTTACTACTCATTGCACATCTGAAAAAAATCGATACCTGTGCTATCTTCAGCCCACAAATCTAATATGTTCTTTCTGGTGGGAGGCTTTGCAAACACCAGAAAAAATAATGCCAATCAACGCTTTTATTTTGGTTATTAATTGTAACACGGGCGTCTCGCTCTTGAACTAATATCTCTCTTGCAACATCAATCCGTTGGTTTGTATACACTACATTTTTTTTAACTTCATTATCTGGAAAAATAACTGAAAATATTTTAAGGTGAAAGTTACATTAATGCCTATTAGATTATTCAATACTTCAAATTAACTTTCATGTATTTGCCTATCTCAGATTCTACAGGAATGTTAATTTGATTTCCTTCTGGCAATCCTGCCCTCTGGGTTTCTTCTCTCGGTCGTTCTTCAGATGCTTGATGTACTGGGATTTCTGTATTCATTTCCACTTCACTGTCTGTACTTTCCAAAAACTGTTCTACATAATCAGTTTAGTTTTCTTCATGCAAAATCCTCATTCTGTTCATTTTTAGAGTACAATTATTGTCTACGTGTAGGCAACTTGTAACTTATACAGTCTATCATTTTTGAACAATGAATAATTTGCAATATCTACTCCACAGCAGGAAATATTCGGCTTTAAGGGTACGCTCTGCCCCAGCGCTTAAAGCCGAAAGCAAGTGTCAAAAAGCATATTACAAATCATGTCCTTACTACTCGGATGATCTATAGGAAACATACAGTCAAATGAAAGCTAACTTTCGGCTGTAAGTTAAGCTAACTTCTCAAAGCCAGGTGTTCAAATTTCATTTTGTAGTGTATAAATCAGCTATTACAATTTACACATTGTAGTCTTAATTGAACATTTTTCTGTCTAGACAATTAGTTTTCAGGAAAAAAAACGAAGTATACATACACTATTCAAGAATAATTATAATTATTCAAATTTATTAATATTATCTCAGTATTCAGTTAAGTTGTAATATCCCAAAGGCTTGCACGAGATAATTTTGGACTGACTAGTGGCGCAGCCTGGGTGCAGTTCCAATAACTAGATGAGCCATCTCCCCCTCTCGCGCTTCTCTTTCCCGCGCAAATATGAGTGCTTCAGTTGTACCAACGATAGTATAAAATAAAAATCTTTACTTTAAAACATCACTTTTGACGTAATCCCATAATACTAGGAAAGTATAAGCTGCTGTACTAATGTCAGTACACCAGTGAAGGTGTTAACAACGTATTCTCTAGTTAGAGATGTATCATAGTGTAACACACTGACTGTGGTTACTACTATCCCGGCTGTCCTAATGTTATTACACAAATAGTGTCGCAGTGAAGGTGTTAACAATGTATTCTGTAGCTAGAGATGTAACATAGTGTAACACACTGACTGTGTTTACTACTATCCCGGCTATCCTAATGTTATTACACGAATAGTGTCGCAGTGAAGGTGTTAACAATGTATTCTGTAGCTAGAGATGTATCATAGTGTAACACACTGACTGTGGTTACTACTATCCCGGCTGTCCTAATGTTATTACACAAATAGTGTCGCAGTGAAGGTGTTAACAATGTATTCTGTAGCTAGAGATGTAACATAGTGTAACACACTGACTGTGGTTACTACTATCCCGGCTGTCCTAATGTTGTTACACGAATAGTGTCGCAGTGAAGGTGTTAACAAGGTATTCTCTAGTTAGATATGTATCATAGTGTAACACACTGACTGTGGTTACTACTATCCCGGCTGTCCTAATGTTATTACACAAATAGTGTCGCAGTGAAGGTGTTAACAATGTATTCTGTAGCTAGAGATGTAACATAGTGTAACACACTAACTGTGGTTACTACTATCCCGGCTGTCCTAATGTTGTTACACGAATAGTGTCGCAGTGAAGGTGTTAACAATGTATTCTGTAGCTAGAGATGTAACATAGTGTAACACACTAACTGTGGTTACTACTATCCCGGCTGTCCTAATCTTGTTACACGAATAGTGTCGCAGTGAAGGTATTAACAATGTATTCTGTAGCTAGAGATGTAACATAGTGTAACACACTGACTGTGGTTACTACTATCCCGGCTGTCCTAATGTTATTACACAAATAGTGTCGCAGTGAAGGTGTTAACAATGTATTCTGTAGCTAGAGATGTAACATAGTGTAACACACTAACTGTGGTTACTACTATCCCGGCTGTCCTAATGTTGTTACACGAATAGTGTCGCAGTGAAGGTGTTAACAATGTATTCTGTAGCTAGAGATGTAACATAGTGTAACACACTAACTGTGGTTACTACTATCCCGGCTGTCATAATCTTGTTACACGAATAGTGTCGCAGTGAAGGTGTTAACAATGTATTCTGTAGCTAGAGATGTAACATAGTGTAACACACTGACTGTGGTAACTACTATCCCGGCTGTCCTAATGTTGTTACACGAATAGTGTCGCAGTGAAGGTATTAACAAGGTATTCTCTAGCTAGAGATGTAACATAGTGTAACACACTGACTGTGGTTACTACTATCCTGGCTGTCCTAATGTTGTTACACGAATAGTGTCGCAGTGAAGGTATTAACAAGGTATTCTCTAGCTAGAGATGTAACATAGTGTAACACACTGACTGTGGTTACTACTATCCCGGCTGTCCTAATGTTGTTACAGGAATAGTGTCGCAGTGAATGTATTCTGTAGCTAGAGATGTAACATAGTGTAACACACTGACTGTGGTAACTACTATCCCGGCTGTCCTAATGTTGTTACACGAATAGTGTCGCAGTGAAGGTGTTAACAAGGTATTCTCTAGTTAGATATGTATCATAGTGTAACACACTGACTGTGGTTACTACTATCCCGGCTGTCCTAATGTTGTTACAGGAATAGTGTCGCAGTGAATGTATTCTGTAGCTAGGGCATGACCGTACTCAAACCTGTTTTCCGGCCAAATTTACACATCCATTTGAAGGGGCCATATAGCTGGTACTGTTCTTTCTTTCTAGAATGGTAGTATACTACAATCGCACCATTTGCCTTAAGTTTTATAAAATCTGTGATCAATCCTCTATATTCCAAGGCACTACTTTTCTAGACATAACTTGTGATTTATGAAACGTAAAACTTCCTGAAGATTAGAGAAGACCCCACTAACAAAACACTGCTGGTCATGTCTTTTATTTTAACACCACTATTGATTATCCATTGCATGTCTATTAATTCAAATATTTCTGTTTGAAATTTCACTCAATCTATGTTTTCTAGTATGTCATTGGGAGTGGCGGAATAGAAAGTTTAGGTCGTGGGTTGATAATAAATTAATCCAATGTCTGAAATATATAGGAAATTTCCCATGATATTTTATGTTAGCATTAGTTTTGTATTGAAGGTACAAAGTAAGGACAGTTTGTGGTAACAAATTAAATTAAATTTTCTCTATAAAGTTTAAACCCATGTAGGTTTTAAAGAAACTAATAGTGTTGGTTACAAAACTCTAAAAGGAAAAAACAAATCTCAAATATATTTGAAAATAAAATATTTTAAAAACATACTTAAATGGGGAATAAAGTTAATGTTTATTCATGAATCAGAAATCGGAATATTTTTTTGGTAAAATATAAATTTTTAGTGAAATAAAATACAAAGGTATTTACTGAAATTGTTATGTTTCTAAAACATATAATATGGATTTAGTATCAGAATATATAATAATTAAATGAAAATATATTTAAATTTACTTTTCCGAAATCTAAATGCTCTTGATTGTTCTTAAAACTAAAAAAAATTAATCATTAAAACTCATAATTGTAAAAGTAAGACGTGTAGGCCTATTGATAAAAATGGGAATTAAAAAAAAATCATGTTTTTTATGTGATATAAAATCAAATAATTTATTTTGTACCTAAAATTGAAAGTACCCTTATTCAAGGACGTAGTCAGCAAGGGGTCCGGGTCCCCCTTTTTTTCAGCCAGCACTTATTATTATTTAAATAATTCAGTATTACTGACATGTACTGCTAAAAGATCGCTCTCAACAATGAAACAAGAACAGGTCAAGAACCTTTTAAGGAACAAAATGGGGAATGAGCGGTTGACTGCACTTGCCTTACTTTCTGTCCACTACAGAAAAATATCAGTCGTCTTGACACCCAAAATGTTTTCCAGGCTACAATCTTGCCCTTATTGTGTCAAACTAAGCTATCATATGTGTGTAGATGAGTGGTTTAAGGGCTAATAATTTAACACAATCATAAACATAATGGAATTCTACAGAACCTTAATAAATGCTTGAAAACAGCAAAATACAACATGTAATACATAAAGGCAGAAATTTGTATATTTTGATTCCATTATTTTACTTACAATCACATACATTTCATCGATATACATTTCATTTTACATAGTCTACTTAATTCATACTTAAACTAGCACGCATGTCAACATTCTGCCTTCTATAACCAAGTTCACCAAGGTTTTTCTAAACTATACTCCACAAAGTATTTAATCACAAAAATCTTCATGTACTTAAGCATTATTTTTATTTATGTTTCATATTGAACTTGTACTGGTAAATAAACACCTTGGCACATTCAAAGTTTTTACCTTTTTAGCCACAACAAATATTTTTCTTCGTATTGGCATTACACCATTGCATACGTTACGTCTAGCATTATTTTGGACAAATTTAACATTTTTATTTACAAAATATTCAAGAAAAGAGTGCAATTTTCATTTAATCAAAGTTAATAGCTGTGTCTTTCAATACTCCGCCTAGCTATTGTTTGCTGTTATCTTCGAGGATTGCTGGCGATTCCAACCGCTTTTTGGAAGTGTTCTGGCTTTGTCAGACTGTCCACAAAGAACTGGGCCAGGTCGTATTTAGAAACGGTCGAGTATCTCGGATTTGCGTCGTGTTGTACGATGTAACCGGTGGAACGTTGGTCACTGATGTAGGCGGCGTTGACAGCAACCCACTGTAATCCACTTGTCTTCAGGGCCTCGAACATCCTCCTGTGGTCGGCAGTGACTTCGTGGTACATCACTGGCACCTTCTTAGGGTCGTAGAATAAGAACACTGCAACAGTTGGGTGTTAGAGAGTTTAATGTGTAAAAATGCACCATAGGTAAAAAGTGGATAGAAAACTTCACTAAATAAAATAAAACCATATGTATTAGCTTTTTGCAATAGTAATTTGAACATATAGCAATTTATAACAAAGATTACAATCTGAATCAAAATTTGACTAAACTATGTTTCCTGCTGAATTTGATAAGTGTTTTAGATTAGGATAATTAGACTTTTATTTTTTATTAGTGTGTATATATAATTTTAAATATTTCATGTACTGATTGAATTAGATATTACTAATTTCAATTACAAGTTGGAGAATTATATTAAATGGTTGTATAAATTAAACATTGTATACCTAAATAAAGTATTTTTGTGGTTAACTTAAAACAAAGAGATGTTTACCAGAGTCTTTTTTAATTCTACTTTAATCTAAGATTCCAAAGTAAAAAGATAAGAGTTCGGTAACATGTAATACTTTGTCTGGAGAATAAGTGAGTCTGGACGCTTTCAAGGTTCTATTCTTGGACCAATTCTATTCCTTACTTTTGTGGTTGATCTCCTTCCAGTGTCAACACAATAAACTGTAACTTACATATCGGCTGTGATCATGGAGAGGGATTTGCAATCTCTGCATTATGGTGACTATGAGTGCTTGGGTGAGTTGTGCAACTGGTTTCTTACCAATGGTTTGAAACTGAATGAATCAAAATATATTATTAGTTAATGTAGTATGTCAATCGGTTGACTGTGGAGAGCAACATTTCTGTTGAATATTTCACTAAGTTCCACCAAACCGAGCTTTTCTTCCCACACTGAATACTTTGAGAGAAAAAAATTGAATTTGATTGCTTACGCTTAGGATTCAGATCAATTACTTTTCACCAATTATCATAAGAACAGTATATTTTTTTAATTTTCAGAGTGTAATGAAATATAGTTTACTTGTATGGAGCAGCACAAATTTACAAAATTATAGTAGAATATTCATCAAACAAAAGAGAACTTTTTGAATAATGTAAAAAAATCTAAGTACCATTTTAAACCGTTATTCACTGTTACCATCCCAAGTTTGTATATTTTTGAAATTTGTAAATTTTTTGTAAAAGATCAAGATTTGTTTATAAATACTTGCCAGAGTTTCTATAAAAAAAAGACATAATTTTGTTTCGTATCCTGTTCATTCTTTTAGTACACTGGAACAATAGATTTACTACATAATGTGCAAAATAATCAACAAACTCTATAAATTAATAAGTGTAGTATTTAATAACTTATTTAAAAAAAAGTTAATATAGTACATTTACTCCTTCGACGAATATTTTAAACAAAATATTCCTCTAATAATAGAATGAGATGGATAGATGATTCCTGTATTTATAAATGTAAGGTTATCTCTACTATATGATAATTTTATTAATATGAATATTATTTACTAAGACATTTCCTGCTGTAAAATTTGTATTAAAAATAGGGAATAAACATGTTATTATTATTAACAAATTCTACTATTTTTTCCACACAACTAGATAACACTTGCACAATTATGATTTATATTGGTATGAAATTGTATTGATGATACATAAATAATTCAAGTATGAATTTTGAACAGTGGCCTAACTAAGAGGTGGTGGGTTTTAAGAGCTCTACAAAATAAAAAAAATGTGTTTAACCTAAGAGCAATTCAACTTGTTGGAAATGCAACAGTTAAGTGTTTTAATTCAAATCGGGCTTATATATTTGATTTAAATTTAGATTTATTCCATTCCCTTAGTACTGTGTGCTCTTTCTCCTAATTACATCACCGATTAGTACTTACCTGAAAGAAATTAACCATTTATGACATACTTTACTGAAATCAGAGTTAACAACAAGATAAGGGGATAAGGGAACTGACACCTGATATGTTGATGATGTCATCTACACAATGTCAATTGCTTGCACAATACACTACAGTGTAAAATTGCAATACAAAAGTTAGCCCCGATCGCTGAATTACACAATAAAACAATCAGTTATGCTAAAATGAATTTTATTTGCCAATAAGTATGTTCTGGGGTTACTGTGAATATTGGAATGGTTTTTACACCATAGATTAATGCTAAAAATAGTTTTTTGAACAAAAATATATCATGTAATATGATTTTTTTTATCAGAAACAGTTTTTTTAAACTAACTAAACTCATATCTTATTCTTTCTTTGAAGGTTATTTTTGACGATGGAAGGATTGTTAAGGAAACAATTTTTCCGGACATTTGCCATCGTTCAGTGAAGATCTCGAAACGTAGTGTTACTGATTTCTTGTTTCACTGAACGATGGCAAATGTCCGGAAAAATCCTGTTTCATATCTTATATTATATCAAAACTAAACATATTTAGTAGATCATAAAAGTTTGTTCAAACTCTCTTTAACCGAGGGTATCATGGGTTTGATTCCCGGGGGTATGCCAGTGGGCTTGGATTGTTTTTACTTTAAAGTGTTTTATTATAATCAATTTACCCTAGAATTGGCTAATGTTTTGTGGAGTCTTTTAATCAAGATTGTTTAATATTCGATTTATTGGCATTTGAATACAGTTTATCACAGAATCTGTATTTCATTACACTTGGATAGATATACTGAGTATTTTGATATAAGATACTTAAGATTTACATAAACAAACAACATTTTAACAAATGATAAATTAACAAACAATAAAAAACACACTACATTATTGCTTCATTATTGAAGTTTAATAATTTCTCTGAAGTTTGATGTTGGTACTTTTTGTTCTTTATCTCTTTAACTGCAATCTAGTAGTCCTCCTTCGTAGACTAATGGATATAGTCTCGATTCTCTAACTGAGAGATCACAGGTTCAAATCCCGGGGAGGGCCAATCATGTATAGACATGATACAGTGTGTGTACTTTGACAATATAAAAACCAGTGTACAATACGTCGAAGCCGGCATAGCAAAAGCTGAGGCTTAAAAGAGAGAGAGAAAAAAAAATCAATGCAATTATCTGTTTTCTGTTGTTGTTGGCTTGTCATTCGAGCTATACATTTTATTCCACGGCATAGTTTAACTAGTGTTTGTTTTGGAAAAAGATTTGTGAACAAGTCTTTCAGTTTTTCGCTGTTCACAGAAAACTTGTAACATTTTCTTTTGAACTTATTGTACTATTTAAAACTATAAGAAATTCTACATAACAGAGTTTGTTTTTTATTTCTTTTGTAATGTATAAGTTGCATAATTTGTAAATTTAATGTGTTTTAATTAAATTTTACGTAAAATGTAAGTTAAGAAAAAAAATTTACAACTAAACTATGTTAATTTACATATTTCAACTCCTTTACATGTAGAAAACTTTTTACTATGTGTTCAATACTTTTGAAATTTGTTTTGTTTGAAAAATGATATTTTTTTATTGTAATGTGTTTCCTAAAAAACAAACTTCTGACTTAGCAGTTAAAATTAAATAAAAATACACATTAATTCAGTAAAATTATCATGATTTTTGTAGTAGACCAAATCATTTCCTTAAAATTGCAGTTTATTTTTTAATTAATAATTTATATTTTGATATTTAAAATAAAACATACACTTTCTGATAACGAATAGCTTAGAATTATAGCTATGATGTAATACATTTTACATAACAGCAACTTTAGTTCAGATCCAAGCATTGTTTTTGTTCTACAAATAACTAGAGTGCCTAAATGGTTTAAAAATAATTATAATTATGATAGAAAATAGAAGAGTATTCCACTGTGAATTAAACAGTACGTAACATAATGGGGTAAGTATGAAAACTATGTTTTATGAATTTTTAAATATTTTTTGCAAACATGCCAAAAATACCTTTCCATTATACAGGCTCACCATTGCCATTTTTATAGGGTTAAAATACCATTTTGGTAGAGAGGACTCCCTGTAAAAAGACTATCATTTAACATTACTGCAATAGAAACTACTATGATAGTGAAGTTGCTTAAAGACTTGACTTTGGAAACATTACATTTTATGTAATGATGAAGACGTCAATTTAATACTAATGTGTACTTAGGAAATAAGGTAAGAGTGGCTTTCACATGGAGTGAAAATTGTCTTTAGTAGCTGTGGGGATGATTGGGAATGGGCGTTACATTTAGGTGACCATGCAGCCACAGTCTAGAAACATTTTCAGCATTCCATACTAACACAATATTGTCAAAATAGTTTCACTAGTGTTTAAACGACTATTGTGTATACATACATGATAGACAGACCGAGACTACACTAATGTTTAGTGCCTTCATCCCTGCTATTATGTTTTTCAGACCATCCGACATCACTGTTGTTGGACCTAAAATCATTAAAACAATATAATTAATAAAACAAAGTCAACGCTTATTTTTTCATAACACAATGGTATCTTAGAAATTGAAATCCTTATTTGATAGGATTTATTTGTAATTAATTTAATAGTAAACATATGAAATACCTACTATCGTTTAAGTGCTTGAAAAACAAGAAGCCTAGCAAGGACGTAGCCAGCGGGCCAGCGAGGGGTCCAAGGGGTCTGGACTCCCCCAAATTTTTAATTTTTTTAAGCTACATAGATTTTTAGTAAACTATTATTATTATTGGAACAATTCAGTATTACTGATATGTACTGCTGAAAGATCGTTCTTAACAAAGAAACGGGTCAAGAACTGTTTAAAGAACAAAATAGGGCCTTACTCTCTGTCCACTATGAGAAAATATCAGTTATCTGGACCCCCCAAATTTTTTTCCTGGCTACGTTCTTGAGGCCTAATAAGAAAAGTTTGCATTTACTACACCTTTAATTTGTTTCTGAATAGTTTTCTTCATGGGATCATTTTGAAACTTAAAATTAAATTGAATGTCCAAAAACATAAAATTTTACTTGTATTCATATTTTTATAAAGAAATGAATATAGGAAATGTATAAATTTCATAAACACCACTCAATGAAAACTAGAATTTATGAAATAAGTGATCTGAAAAGGCGATAATCAATATTTATTCTTTCATTATCTCTGACTGAGATAACGATAGTAAAGTGTATTATTTAAAACCCATCATAAAGTTGATAAGATAAATAAATTTATGCTGTAAAAACAGCACAAGGTAACAGTGACATGGCTATTATGTCTTGCCAATCATAATTCTAGAAATTACAAGTAAAATCTGTAAAACTTTTTACATATTTATTATACTTGCATGATTTAAAAACTAGTATGAATTGATATAGCTGCCTTGAACAACCAAGATGTGATATGAAACTCGATACGAATTTTGTATTCTAAGATATCCAAGGAATGATAGTATTGTGTGCAATAAACTTTGCAGAATTTCCTATCAATAAACTGATACAATTGAGTGTGAAAGGGTCTGACCAAAGTAATGTCTTCATGGTATTTCTATACAGAATTATTTGTAACTTTGCTGCCTTTTGATCCCAAAATCAATAGGGCTCACTTCATTGGACCAAGAAGAACCCATGTCCCAAGTTTCAAATTTGTGCAACCTTTCTATCAAGAGGTCTCACAGATTACTGACAATGAAATGATTTTAAGAAGTCCCTGTTGGGTCTTAAGAATTCATTGGGTCATGGTCATCAAATGTAGACCATATTGGGTTTACAATATACATTGGGCATCAGTTTGAACAAATGTTCTTGGTACACTGCAAGCAATATGGGATAAAGCTGCTGCTATTTTGTCATATTTAGCAGCATGTCAATGCTACCACTTTATGGTAACTTTGAAGAGATAAAAAGCATACCTTCAATTGAATCACTAAATAATGCTCATTAATTGATGGGAATTGAGTTCACAGCAAAGTTTGAGGAACTCATTTTCTTGTCTTCTTCCAGGTTGACATGAAGGGTTAAATTCCTTAAAAGCATGCTCCTCTTTTATATTGGTGAAAAATTCAAGCCGTCCTCCAAGAAAATTTTCCTCATTGAGGCTGAACATTGCCCATCTGTGAAACTTAAAATGTGTTTCATAGATCTATTTTTAGATTTTAGCAGAACATTGATGTGCATTTTTCTTGAAATCTTCTTAGGTTTATATGTATTTTATTAATTAGCATGTCTGGTAATTTCCAGCCTTTAGTGCATAGAAACCATAATATCCGAATTTGTTATGCCTGTCACACCTAACTGTGGCAAGTTGGAATATTTTCTCACCCAGCAATTTGGCCATAAAATACAAATATAATATTTTTAACATGACCAGGTTACATATTCCATAGCCTCATGGTACGTTGTAAACACTGGTTTAAAACCATATACACTTGCTTGTTTACTTAATTATTAGAATACTAATGTGTTACAATATATACATTAATTTAACATTACTTATTGTAATAATAGTTAAATAATTTTAAGACAACAACTCTTCTTGAATCATTTGTGATATTAATGATTGGTAGAATGATGCAGAACTTTGCCACAGTATCATCCTACTGGGAATTAATGTGTACTTTAAAGTAGATGTTTGTTTTCTAAAGAAGTGCTCCTTATATCTCAACCCAGACTTATTCTTAGTTTTTATTTTGTATCACTGCAAATTTGGTAAAAACTTTCATCAGAAAGATTCCAATCAGATAACATATAAATGTCTTGCATCTAGTAGCAGATACAATACATTCATCCATCCATGACCTCATTCTTGATATCCAACATGAGTTTTATCAGCTAATATTTCTAAAAATGCTGTTTCCAATATTTTTTAATTGCTTGACGTATATATTACTCAAGTCTAAGTTTCTTTATACATATAAAAGGTTCTTTCTTTGAACACATGACTTCTATTTTAATTAACTATATGAATGTAAGATAATGGCAGTTCAATTTTAAATGAAATGAAATATGCCTTTATTCAAGAGGCGGAGTTAGGACTATTTAGCCCTCTCTACCACTCAACCTCACATAATATACAGATATACATATATATATATACATATTTACATTTAATGACCTTAAAACTATAAGAAATTACATTTTAAATTAAAATTTAAAATTAACCAAAATATATACTACTATGTAATAATTAAAAATCAAATTTATCAGCTTAATATGTAGAAAAGTTTCAAACAAAGATAAATTAAAACTTAAATTAACTATTTACTTTTTAAAGAATTTCTTGTTATTGCTACATTCATTCTCTCAAAACACATAGCCTGACCACAAGCACGCCACGAGCACCGCCACCCGTCACCCCTACAGACCGCCCAGCAACAAGTCCCTGTCCCCTGCCCCAAAACGAGCTCGACCTTCTATAATACGGATATCATCAGGAAGAGAGTTCCAGAGGCGACATGCCTGAACAGTGAACGACTTACTGAAGAAGTTCGATCGATGAACAGGAATTGAAAGTAACGTGGATCCCCTTCTCGTAGGTCGTTCACTTATATCGGAAATAAATTTGAAATTTTCGGACAGGTAAACAGGTGACTTGTTTTTTGATAACTGAATGTAGAGTTGAAAGAATGTGAAGTTGGCGAAGTTGTTGAAGTTTCAGAAGCGATAGCTGTTTGAAAAATGGAGTCACATGCTCATAACGTCTGAGATTGAAAATAAATCTGATACAATAGTTTTGAGCACGTTTGAAGCCTGTCCGAAAGCTCAACAGTCATGTCACTGATCACAACGTTGCCCCAATAGTAAAAATTAGTACTTGAAATTTGGGAGTGCCGATGGCCAAGTGGTCTGTCGTTGGACTCTGGGTCTGAGTTAGAGATAGCGCAGGTTCGAATCCTGTCTGTGACTGTTGCACTTTTTATCAGTACCATCGACCTTGTACTGTATCGACTCTCCCCCTTATTCTGTTTGATAAGATCCTCGCACAGGCCAGTGGCCCATGAGGACGGACAGAATAAGACTTATAAATGGGATCGGTCTCTCCTTTAAAAAAAAAAAAAAATTATTTATCACTTACCTAAGTGGTTTCTTGTTCCGAGAACCACTATAACTGCGTCTTGCCCCTCCAAAGTGCGTTTAACGTCTTCAGCATGTAAAACATCACCCTTGATAACATCAACTTTTCCATTATATTCTTTTGGTAATTTAGTTGGATCCCTTAAAAGGGCTCGAATTTTCAAACCTGGTAAAAGCAAATTTTACATTAATGTAATGAATGGTTAATATAATACATGTTTATATTAATACATAACATATTTAATTGATATTATAGATAAGTTTATATACATAAATATAACAAAAATCAAATGGAAGAATAATATGAAATGTTAATTTTGAATTTGAAATATGCAGATTAATTTGTTGTAAAGGTTTACAAAAGTCTCGGATTGAGTTGAATTTTGAAAAATTATCTTCATATATAATATACAAGATATCTTAGATTATTAGTATCAATTGATTTATGATGGAGGTCTGTAAGGAAATAAATCTAATTATAAAACCATTTTTGGTGTGGAAAAGTCACTAAAATTGAAAAGTTTTGTTTTATTACCAGAGTTATGTACTGGTATGTGAAAATACACCTTTACGATGAATAATAAAGACCTTTTGGGAGAAATAATAAGAGAGTCGGAAGAGGTGCTCCCAATTCTTGTTTCTCACAGCAATTTCTTCTTTGTTTAAAGTTTGGGTACTTTAGTATTATCTGGAGGCTACTATTGTTTTAACAGTTTTTGTTACCAAGGTTCTAAAAACTACAGTAATTTGGTATTATCTGAAGGCCATTATTTTTTAAACAGTTTTTATTTCTGAAACCTTAAAAAACTATTGTACTTTAGTATTATCCAGAGGCCACTCCTCACAGAGGGCAAACTACACTATTATATAAAAAAAAGGCTTTATTCGGCTCAACTTAAAAAATTAAATGTCATTATGACGATCGGTTTATTTTTCTGCTTCCCAAAACGAAGCGATGTTGGCGAGAACGAGGCCAATCTGTCCTTATACATCGCTTCCTTTTTGGAGGTAGAAAATAAGAAACAATTGTCATAATGACATGTAATTTTCAAAGTAAATGAAATAAAGTGTGTTCTTTCTAATAATGAAGTCCCAGGTAAGAAAAACTGTTCCGATAATAGTGGGCTCCAGAAAATACCAAAATACTAAAAGTTTGTTATAGACAATGAAAGGCTTAAAACGATCATGGAATTTCTTTTACAAAATCCTTTGGAAGGGAATTTGAGGTTCAAACAATGGCAAATGTCAAAAATCCTATTATTCTTAGCAATGTTTGTGTGTAGACGATATTACTGAAACTGATATCATAAGAAAGGAAAAGAGTGTTCAAATGTTTATAATGAAGATACCACATGGTACATGTTCAGTCTCACAGGTTAGCCGCTGGGCAATGAATTTGAAATGCAATTTATAATTTGAGGCTAAAATTTAAAACTGTGTTTAAAATAGAAACATGTCTTTTCACTTCAGAAAACTTAAGATTTTACTATATTAGTATGAGTAAATAGTTGGTTATACACTAATTGCGTTGCTAATTGTCTGCTTATACTAATAGTGTAACAAAGTATTTTTGGAGATCTAGTCAAAAGTTCCTAGGATTCTTTAAGAAGTGTTATCTAAAAAAATACCAATTCATTTTAGAAATTCACATATATAGTAATTAAACAATGGCATAACTTTGTTATTTATTGGCAATTTTTAAAATTCTTTTTTAATTTGTAAAAATATAAGTAGTCTATAATTAATGTTATATACTCAAAACCTCCTTCAAATATAAAAAAAGTAAAAAAATGTTAAAACAAAAATTTAACTTAGGTTTTTTTGTATATAAATATTTAATGTTGATGTCCAAAGAAGTATTTAATAAAATCACACATCCAATAACACACTAAAGTAACACTTTATTTTCAAAATACCTAGCAAATATCAAATTATCTCCAAAAATAAAAATATTATAGTATTTTTTTTATTTGAAAATTGATGTCTGACTATATTGATTGTTGTGCTTACTACTAATTAATCAGTTGCGTGTGTCCAATAATAACATGTTTTAAAGAAAGAATGTTCATTTTTTAAATATGAATTGGTATAAAAACATGGGTAAATATATAATATTTTAAAATTTTAGTAAATTTTCTTTGAGCATCTGGGGAATGTGATGTTTTAGCTCCAAAAATATTAAGATAATAATAATTTTATTTTTAAATACTTATTTTAAAACATATTCGACATGGTAGGGTAGAAACATTACAAAATGTTATTAGTTATGGTATACTATTACTATGAAAATATATCCTTTTGAGTTTTTAAAACACAAAACCACTGTTCTGTTTCTTTATGATGTCAGACATTTTGTAACAAATAACTACTGTATATTTAGTTGGTGTACCTCTCTTGCATAATTTTAAATGTTGTAGAACATCTCTGAGCTGTCAGTGTTGTCTACTTCTAGCCTAATAAGAATGGAAAGCTCGTAAGATACTGATGTATTTTAGTGAACATAGATCATTTACAAACTACAAAACCAGATAGTGCTATTAATCTCATAAGGTCTGTTAATGCACATAAAAGGCATTTTGAATTCAATTGATCATAGTCTATTTTTAAAATTAGCAATGGATAGCAAGCTAACCTACTTATTTTAAGTTAATATTAGTACAGTAATTTTAATTATTATAAAATTTTAAGTTAATTGTTAATTATATCCATGAGATATTTATTTACCTTTGTCCAAAGCTGCTTTAATTACACAGACACCAGTCATTCCGGTAGCACCAAATATTGCAATGTTTTTCATTTTCTTTTGTCGATACAAAAGAATAAATTGTAAAATTCACTAAAACACGTAATTCACTGCTCATTGCTGTGTTTTGCAACAAGTAACGCAACGTAGGAAGAGGCCACACATGAACTATCTCTGAA
Source organism: Homalodisca vitripennis (assembly GCF_021130785.1). Taxonomy (NCBI): domain Eukaryota; kingdom Metazoa; phylum Arthropoda; class Insecta; order Hemiptera; family Cicadellidae; genus Homalodisca; species Homalodisca vitripennis. Next base: position 226,145,424 of record NC_060207.1, read on the forward strand.
GTACCATGATAGTATCAACAATGAGATATATTTCTGCCAACCTCACATCAGCTGTTTACGTAGCAAAATACACCAGGTGCTTGCTCCACTGTAATTCTTGCTGTACAGCGTAAGATGTATAAATAGGTCTGCTCTATAAATAGACTGTGCGGGATAACTGACATCACTTGTCAATTATAGCCATCACTGTGAACTAATCAATGTATCATTGAGGATTTTTCAATGTAACTAAAAACAGGTGGTAAGTTTAACTCTTTAACACTTTAACTCTTTTACTGGTGGTTATTTGTTTGTAGTTTTATCTAAATCTTGTAAGTTTTATTTTATGTGAGAATTTCTTGTAACACAATGAAAAACAAAATATTATAACGGTAACGACAATACATTTTAATATTCTCATTTTCTTTTCGGTTTGTAGCAAAAAATAGAATTATAAATCTTTCATGTTATTTAAAACAAGACACACACACAATAATGCACAAGTAGCAACATAAAAAAAAAAAAAAAAAAAAAAAAAAACACTTTATTGGGAATATTGTATTGAGCTCTTTTTCACCTTCCGCTTAGTCCAGCATCTGAATTTGACACTGGTGCAAATTGACTCTTAGAATCTGAAATCAGACACTGGTGCAAATTGACTCCTGGAATCTGACACTGGTGCACATTGACTCTTGAAATCTGACAATGGTGCAAATTGACTCCTGAAATCTGAAATCAGACAATGGTGCAAATTGACTCCTGGAATCTGTAGTCTACATCCATCTGAAGAGATCTTTAAGAAATCAGCAATGAAGACGTTATGAACAAACTCTGCATCGTTTTGACATCAGAGAACTCTATGCTACACAGAAGCTCACTCTAGTTACCCAGCAGCTAACAAGTGTAATCTAGGTAAAGGGTATTCTCATCGTCTCATCAGGTGCACAATTGAGTACTGGACTGCAGATTCCAGAAGTCAATCTATACCAATGTCAGATTTCAGACGCTGCACTAAGTGGAAGGTGAAATGGAGCTTACCACCATAGCTGCTATATATAAGAAACACTTAGTGATGTCTACAATACCAAGAAATCTTATTTTGTATTATTCAAATACAAAAACATTATTAATTTTAGACAGTGTACACCAACCATACCATCTGTCGCATAACAGTCTTCATTAAGTTTCAAGATCATTGGAGTTTTTCCAACATCTTCCTGGTGGGATATGGTTAATTTCACTGTTTGAAAAGCTGCTCTGACCTGATTTCCACCAAAAAGTACTAAAACTTGCCCTGTAATCATGTTAGGGGGCTTCCCTCATGGGTCCCTCGCTGTGAGGGATTATCCTTAACACCGTACTGGCCTGTTGAAGGACATCCCAAGGAAGGAAACACACCATCGTAAATTGGATCCTGCCTGTGAAGAGTTTCATGTAAATTTCATATCCACAACTCAATTTATTTTTGAGATCGTTCACAGAAACACAGACAGAAGAGAAATTTGCCCCCTGATAGATAAGCTTCACTGACACTCAGTCAATGATTAACGGAGTTTATAGGTACCTGGTATATATAATATAAAGATACATAAATAAATTAACTATCTTCAAATAAATAAAAAACCTAACAGTGTTATACTCCTTATAAATTTCTGTACACCTTCAGTGTACTTCATTAAACACTAAACATACATAAACATTTACAAATTAAATTAACAAGAAAAAAACCAGATAATATACACAATGTCAGTAATGTATTTGGTGATTATCTTCTGTCTATAGACAGCTGGGAAATATTTTTTAAATTCTTACAAAAATTAAAAAAGTAAAATAGTATTATTACGTTAAATGTCTATCTATAACCGCTTTTAAACATTTATTAGGAAACAAGTTTTGTTGGTCTTAGATGTACTCCCCCCCCCACCCCCCCCCCCCCCCACCCCCCCCCCCCCCCACCCCCCCCCCCCCCCACCCCCCCCCCCCCCCACCCCCCCCCCCCCCCACCCCCCCCCATTAAACAAATAATACCCGTGTTCAAACTTCGTACAGAAACACTCTCCCCTCGTTACTTTGATTGTCACATTTGGAATCATTGAGTAGGATATGTAAGATTTGAATCCTGTGATATTTCTACAGAATTACGAATAGATTTGATCATTTCTTTTGTGGAGACAAAAGAGGAGTCAACGTATTGTTTTTTAAACCCGCTGTCCAAAATATATAATTTAGTTTTAGGATAGATAAGCATGATGGGGGGAACAACAGAGGACTGTTTGCACAATCTGACAATCAGAGATGAAGTAAAGATAGTGGTCATGAGGAGCAAAAATCAACCAGCCACATGATACGAATTAAATTAGCATATAGATAGCCTTTTCTAACTTGACAGATAATTAATGACAGATAACAATCGATTTTCTATCAACAGTCCATTGGGTCTTTTCTAATATGTCCCCGCATTCACAAAGATCGTAATTAAAGCGGTTAACTCATTGTCAATTGAAAAGCGGGAAATCCTGAAAACTCTGGTTGGTCACTTTTATCACCGACGAATCACGAGTTTGGCCACCTCCTACCTATATAAGGTGCGTTTTCCACTCGTCTTATCTTATCAGTGATAAACGCGCGCCAGTTGATCTGGGCTTGGACTTTGCAAGCTCGAGTTAATTTTTTTTTTTTCTAAAAGAGCAAGCACCGCGTGATCTAACCATTCTGAAAATTTTGTTGATCCTACAACAGGAGCACACACACAGAGAATCGAATCGCTCTGGGTGTCGACAAAACGGCGTAATAGGAACGAATGCGGTCACAACTTGCTAGACTCATACTTGTGTGAGTTTCTGTGGAAAACATCGCCACCAAAACACAGATTTGTTCGAACAAATCCTGGAGGATATTAAAGCGTTCTGGCCACCAGAATAGTATATTATTTTAAACATCTTTCATTATTAATTTGTGTTTTTTCGTACAAATTAATAAACTCGTTTTTCAATTGTTTTTGGAAATTATTGTCAAAAACCTAGCTTAACCTAACATCAATTACGTTTACAAATTATATTTGTAGCTCTAGTAACGTAATCTAACTTATAGAAATTAAAATAGGGAATGCGGGGACATACTAGAAAAGACCCCAGTCCATTTTCTAACTATGCTACAATAAATTTTGTCAACTACCAAACTTTATCAAATTCTACAAAACTGAAAAAGCTGTTGACTGAGAGAAGACTCTGTGTTGGTTTACGACATATCTAACGAGCAAAGGTGCTATCGGCCGGTAATGCTCTACTCTGAGTTGTAGCCCGACCATCAACTCGGGTTATCCAGGAAACAATGAGTATTGTACGCGAGCACAGCCGATATATGTCATTATTTATGATTTGTTACAGTACCCGTTGACAGACACTGATATAAGTATCGCAGCTCACTGTACGTTACGGCCGTACACTAGCGAGCAGCCACCGCGCGACATTGCTGGCAATCTCGACTGAACGGTGTCGTAGAATAATTGAACAACCGCTGCAGAAACAAGTTTATCTGTCCTTGGTACCGACTTGGGCTCGTTCTGCTGTAATGGGGTTGTCTTTGCTTTACTGTGATCTAAATCATCGAGACCGTGTTTATGTGCGACAGCCACCAATAAAGATGTGGAGCGATATCTTAATCAAACTGCAGTTAACGCGAAATAAACAAACTATTTCATATCGAAGTCATTTCCTAGTGTGGTCTATTTTTAGACCACATTTCTAGGGGGTTTGATCCATTAGACTAAGATAGGAGAAAAAGATGCTTTACATTCTCAAATTTGAAACTCGCCAATAGACAATTAATTCGCGTTTCGTATGTAGATAAGTCAGGTAATGCTAGAGGCGTGAGCTGACAATTTACTAGCACACTCTGGCGGCAACGATATAAAGTTCCTGGCGAACTAGTTGCCGGCGTATCCGAGCAGTACATATACCGAGCGGTCTAAGACGTCGTACTTTGGAAATAGGTTGGTGGTAGACAGCGCAGGTTCAAATCCGGTCTGTGGCCTTATCACTTTTTGTCAGTACCATCGATCTTGTGCTGTATCGACTCTTCCGTTGTTCTGTTTGATAAGTAAGAAGATCCTCGCACAGGCCAGTGGCCCATGAGGACGAGCAGAATAAGGCTTAAAAGGAGATTTGCCTTACTTAAAAAAAAGAAAGAACAACCCTACTAAGCGACACAAACCCGCAACACCTCGCACATTAGTTAGATATTCCAGTTTACCATCACCCCTCCCTGACTACAGGGTAAATATATAGGGACCTATCGGAGGGTCTGTCCAACGATTATTCTCGTCAATCTTGTTGGCAAAAATAACAATCCTCAAGTGCAGTTACGTTTTCTATCTGACAAGAAGGTAAGAATTACTAAGTTTTGCACTCCCCTCACTCTGTTCTTACATGACCACATTATGTGCTGCAATAAAACAAGAACGAGCCAGGGTCAAGGCCAATAAATATGTGGATCATTAAGAAATTAAGTATGCCCAATAGACAAATTTCTTTATTTACATATTCTTCAAGAACATTAATAGAGTCACGCATGTTTAAAACACAACAGTTAAATATATTTAAATTAATATTGTCGGCTATAAATGATGTCAGGATACGTCTTGGAATCTCAATTCTTCCCTGCATGCTTCTAGGAATTCTTTGAGGGTGTAAAATGGCTGGTTTACAGGGAATTTGTGGATTTTACTCTTCAGAGCTTCTCCCTTTAGTCTTTTGATATTGTCTGGTAGAGTGATCCATAATTTTCGGCCGATGTAAGATGGCTTTTCTTCAAAAAGTGCTGTACGGTGTGGAGGCAGAACAAAGTGGCTGCGTGGCAGGTGTTAAGTGAGTGGAGGTCTTTGGCAGGTGTTATGTGAGTGGAGGTCTTTCCCTGTTTGGAGATTCAGCTGATGGAACACGCAAAATTACTCATCCCCCAGTAACGGTCATTATTCCCATGGATTGGAAAGCATGTCTGCAGCTTTGTTGGGGTTCAAGTTCAGCAAGGGCTCTTATGGTTTTTTTCTGCAATATGAGCACCCTGTGGAGATTTCCAGCAGAGGATCCACTCCACACAATATTCCAGGCAATCTTTTTTCTAAAATCGAATAATGTATCATCCCGATATTCACAATTTACACGTGAAAACAAAAATTGGACATTTCAACCATTAATGGTAAAATTGTACACACCACTCCCCATGTAAGTAATACCTGGCTGGCTTTATATGTATATTTAGCTAGCTAAAAGAAACTATTCAAGCTGAGAGAAAGAGGTTCCTCCAATGCATTCCTTGTCTGGATGATACTCACCATCATAAAGACTAAACTAAAAAAAACAAACTCCGTAAAATATATTGGAAAACCAGGGACAGTAAAGATTGGGAGATGTATAAAAGAACACGCAATGAATTGAATGGGATGGTGTTGGAGAGCAAAGAGAGATTTTTTCACTGAGAAATTATCCTCTAACAAGGATCCCAAAGATTTTTGGACTTGTTTGAAACAGTGTAATATAGTTATGAAAAACAGAAATGAAAACATTCCACACCAACTGAAGCTTGATGACATCAATCAAGTATTTTGTCAATATGGGGAATGGAAATGAAGCCAGTGTTGAAGAAATTGATGTCTTCAGAACTAGTAAGAGAATTTAATCGATGATATGATTTTTAGCTTTTCTGCTTGTCACTGAAGATGATGTAAAAAAAAGCACTAAATGAAATAAAATCTAAAGCTGTTGGTAGTGATGAAATATCCATCCAAATGATTAAGGCCGTGAGTCCGTATGCTTTGGGTGCAATTACTCATCACATTAACAAATCATTGATGGTGTGTTTCCCGCAGAGATGGAAAATGAGTATTGTTCATCCATTGCAAAAAGTAACGTCCCCCTAAAAGTGTCCAACAACTGAGACCCATCTCGATTTTACCAGCAATATCAAAGATTATGGAAAAGATAGTAACACGTCAAATAGCACAGTATATGAACGAAGTAAACATATTGCCAAAAACACAATCTGGATTTAGAAAAAATCATAGCACATGCACTGCCCTGTTCAGTGACTTAATTGATGCGAAAGATAAAGGGATGTGTAGTTTCACTAGTGATACTGGACTACTCACAAGCATTTGATTCCCTTAACCATGAACTTTTGTACGCTAAGATGCATTTTTATGGCTTTGACAAAAAATTCAATCGAGTGGGTAAAATCATAACTAGGAAGACAGAAGTCAGGTTACAAAGATGGGAAGTGGGACGTCAACTTCACTTGTCAAAAGGCGAGGTGTTCCTCAAGGAAGTTGTCTTGGACCTATATTGTTCAACTTATATACGTCTGACTTACCCAGTTGTGTTCAAAGCTGTGCAGCTCACCTGTACGCAGATGATTGTCAGTTGCGCTTGTCATACTACGAGCCTGGCTCCATTGATGAGGCTATTGAGAAAATAAATTCCGACCTAGTGAACATCAACACTTGGTCGGTTAACAATGGCCTTAAACTCAATATAGGTAAGTGCATTGTCCTTCATCTTGCCCCACACAATCTGGTGCAGGCCCTTGGTCAGAGAGGAGTGAGAGTAAGGCTCAAGTGGGGAGAGCCTGTCTGTCTCTGAGTCAGTCAAGACTCTCGGAGTTGTGCTTGACAGTGAGCTCACCTTTTCTGATCATGTCACTCATGCTATCCAGCGTGCCCTTGGTAGGCTGAGGGGTCTGTACAGATTTAGAAGTCTGCTGCCAGAATCCGCTAAGCTCCGGCTTATGAGTTCTCTTGTTCTATCTGTATTTTATTACTGCTATCTTGTATACGGCAACAGTATCTCTAGGGGAGACATAGATCGGATTCAAAGACTGCAAAACTCTGCAGTTCGATTCATTTTCAATTTGAGGCGCTTTGATCATGTGTCACCCTTCCGAGATGCTGTTAGTTTGTCCCCCATGGAAAATGTATGCAGGATCCTGACGTGTGGCATGATCCACAAGGTGCTTGCGCTGGGGTGAGCCGCGGTACCTGATCGAGAAGCTCCAATTTCGGGAGGAGGTCTCTCAACGCAGTGTCCGCCATGGTGGACCTGCTTCACTTTCCCAGAGTCAAGCATGAGTTTGGGGAGGAGGAGGCTTTTCTTACTTTTGGCCCAAAGTTGTACAATGACCTCCCTAGAACCTTAATACAGACTTCTGTTAATGTTTTTAAAAGTAAATTAAGAAAAATGATTGTACAGTAATTTACTTTTGTCTTGTTTGGGTGTTTTTCTTTAGTCTATAGGTTTTAGTTTTTTATTTCCCAGTATTGTAAATAGTATAAGATATGACAAGAGTTGTTCTGTAAAGCAGTTGTTATACTGAGAAACGCTTGCAATAAAGGCATTTTTATTTATTTATTTATAAATTTATAGCGGCAATTATTGATACAAAACCTTGCTTGCAAAACAAAATTACGTAGTTTCCACCATTCCACTCAAAGTAAATAACTTAATTGAAATGTTTTACATACGATAATCTCGTTAAAATAAGCATCTGAAGGAAAAAGTATATATTATAATAAAACATTTATAAAATAATATTAAAAAATATTTCAATTACTGTGAAATAATTGTGAATTATGCTTATATTACAATTATATTAACATTCGTATTTCCACTAATAAAACATATTTGCAATTTGAATAGCGAAGCTGATTTTGTCTTGGCTGTGTTGTAAAGTTATCACTATTTTACTATTCTTCTTCGGTTTTGATTTTTGGATCAAAATAAGACTAGACGCTTGATCAATGAACTTACACTAGATATGAGAGCAATCATCAGATTATTTTTAAAATCTGCTAAATCTTATAAAGGCAGGAGAATTGTTTAGCTGTATCGTATCGTAAACTTACGATTTAAGTTACGTAAATAAGTTTTTCTTTTTTTTAGACAAAACACATAGGTTATCAATGTCTGTAGTCAATAATTGGCAGTTATTAGTTTAATAGTTTGCTTTAACTATATAGGGGAACCAACGGTTTAAAGGTGACTTCAGAACCACCACCAAAGGTAGGGCAGGCGGACTCCAGGCGAAGTTAGGCTAAGAAGCCCTCTCAAACGCTTAACCTGGGGACCAAAGGCCACAACTTCCGAACCACCACCAATGCTGGGCAGGCGGACTGCTTGCAAGGACAGGATCGCTCAGCGGTCACCCTTCCCAGCAGCAGCCACGCTCGACGTTGCTTGATTCGGTTATCTTGCGAAAAACCGCCGTACCCGTTACACAGCGCCATTGACATAACCACCTGTCGATAACGCTGTATTTTCTCAGTTTTATAGTCAGTGAACATATATAAATAATCTTGCATCTTTAAGAACACTGCAGTTACTGCACTTACGTGATAGAACTGTGGCAGCCTTCAAATTGCCACCCTGTAGGTCCGTCTCCCTAGAAAAAAATCGAATTAATAATTATAAAACCATGCTTTGAACTGCAAAGTATTTCCGAATCAACTCATTAAACAGTGATTATAAGTTAAAGTGATATCCGTTCATGTACGATGTCGAACTACGATAATTTAACGAGCCCTGTAATCTTAATAGCCCCGTCGTATGTGCAGGTAATTACATCAACTGTAGAGGATGTACTTAAATCATTATATCCTTTATCTCGTATAAATTATTGTACAGATACGCGCACATTACTGTACCAGAAAAGTAATTATTGGACAATCCAGTTAACTTAATTGCTTTTGATTTGATTAATTGATCATTATTCCCCTTGTTTAGGCTAAGGAGCTGGGATAAATAAATGTACATTAAATGCTTTTTGTCATTGAAGTAAATCATCTTGGCAAGAATGCAGAACAGTAATATAAATAACCTGGCATGAGATGAGTAAAGAAACTAAAAGAGAAAATATGCGTCCTTACGACGGAGCTATTGCGCATGCGCAGTAATGGATATGTCGTTATACTCCAGCTGCTAACTGTTTCAGCTGTTAGTTATTAACAGTTTCTAAAAAACGTACTTATACGCTAACTCACTGAAACGTTTGTACAGCTGTTATAGTGCACAATACGTAATTTCACATTCGAAAATTTTAAACTAATTAATTATTATTAATTATTTACTAAAAGAAATTAAATAAGGGATAAATTAAATTAAGAACGCTCTTTTTAAATTCTTTTTTTTGCACAGAGACAAAAATCCTTGCACTTCCTAATAGTTTGTCGATAATAATGGAAGGAATCTTGGAATTTTATTTATAAATGGATGGAACCTATTTGTTGGCCGTACATGAAAAATGTACGGTATATTCCCAGAAGAGCTCTAGAATACGTTATGGGTAAGAAAACTATTTTCTCAGCAATTTCCTTTATCAGTAAAATGTGCCAAAAATGTATTCTTTTTTTAGTATTTCGTTAAAATTACCCCATACTTAATTTTACGTGCTTTAAGGTCCATTTAATAAATAGCAAGAAGTATTCCATAAAGAAGAAAATACTGTTGTTTTTCCAAACAGAACAAATAGAATTTTCATAAAATTGTAAATTTTTTCTGATTGAACAACATAGGTATTTATTGTTTTCTAATTAAAATTAAACTCTTTAATTCACACACTTTCTGACCTATGATATATATATATATATATATATATATATATATATATATATATATATATATACTTGGTCCCGGCGGAGCAAGTACTTTTTGCGATTCAATGTTTATTGAAAATATATATATATATATTATATATATATATATTATATATATAATCATATTCGAGTTAAAAAGGCTGTATTCTTTGGAGTAACTCATCACAACTTATAGTATCATAGAAACTAAGTTTTCTGCGATTTTTTCAAGTTTATAACTCAAGTTGTATTGTCTCTGTAAGAATCTATGAGTAGGCTATGCATGTCGAACTTTTTAGGGCAGACACAAGCTAAGTAAACCAATCATGTGTTCATTAAGCCATAAGTTTCTAAATAAATAAACCATCGGTATCAGTAGCATCATATTAAATAATATGATGAACCTATCAGTCTTATTACTATCACACAAAAATGCTATTACAATTAAAACCAATGCCAACAGTGCAAAAACGATGACTTCTAGATGTAGTTTTTAATTAAATAAAGTAAATTATTTATAGTTTATTCACCAAAAGTGTTCTTCTAAATTTACACAAGCAAAATCAAGATATTTATAACGTTAGGTAAAGTACTGAATACTAGTTACAATTTGTTTAAATACTTTACAACAGAAAACACAGACTTGAAAATATAATTAATCAATTGTTGTTTAAAGTTTGTTATTGACGATGGAAGTTTTAAAAGGATACCAGGATTTTGAACACTTGCCATCGTTATAAGTTATATAAGGTATCATACAACGCTTAGAGAAATGAGGAATATATCTTCTTCGTCAGGTGAGGGAGGTATATATAAATAACAAACAAAAAGAACAGAAAGAAGTAAAGAAGGGAAAGAAAAGGGTTCAAAAATACCCAAAAGCTGGTTGAAAGTTCCAGTCCAGGCGTTGTCACTGCACAGGATGCAAGTCCCGAGCACAAATCACTTGCCGATGGCGTAGTGTAGAGGGTACAATGGTTATCGCAACATAAAAGGATCAAGCAACATCCGCTAAGCGATCCTGTCCTTGCAAGCAGTCCGCCTGCCCAGCAATTGGTGGTGGTTCGGAAGTCACCTTTAAGTAAGCCGTTGGTCCCCAGATTAAGCGTTTGAGAGGGCTTCTTAGCCTAACTTCGCCTGGTTAAATGAGACTCACCTTTACTTTACTTTATCAGTTATGTTTGAACCCTTTTATTTACTTCTTTCTGTTCTTTATTTTTGTATGTATTAATAACCTCCCCCACCTGATGAAGACGATAGATTCCAAGTCTCGAAACGTCGTGTTACACCTTTAACAACCCATAATGAATCAGATTCTTTTTGTACCGTCGCGTCAATTTTCACCCAACAGGTGCGGCCAACCAAGGTATATTTTAAACGATATCGAAATTCATAATCAATCATGTTGCCACCTCAACATAATCCACTAATGCCCGTAGAGAGTTTATAAACATCCCGTTTATAAGCGCAGGCACGCAACCGGTCACCGACTACCGTGCGGTACGTACACGGACGGTAGCCGTGTAATTACACGGCAAGAATGGCACCTAATGATCGACTCGCTCACAAATTGTTTCCGAATGAACTCTCCAAACGTAGAATTAAGCCGTCGATTACAAACCCAGAATTAATAGTGTCATTATCGCCGGAGAGTATTCCAGGAGCTATATACGATCATTTTAATGGACGCAGACTAACTGATTACAAAACGATCCTTAGATTGCTTGCCTCACCTCTCGCTACCGGTAATTAGATGTTTTGCTGTCGCTTCGCAAAGGTAAATTAAATCCCACAGTAACGCCGAATTCCAGTACAACCGTTCTCCAAATAGCCAGCGTTCACCGCGGTTCCCGCTTTCGCCGCTAGGTGCCAGTACAGTGCAGACAGGTTGACGCTGAACAACACTGTTTTTGTTCTACTATTGACAGGATACATTAAAAGCTGATAAAATTGTATTATATTTTTGATATACAGGGTGATTCATGAAGTTCGCCCCCCACTTCTACAGCACATTGTACTAGTAAAAATAATGAAAAAATGTTATATAAACATAGGTCCGAAAACGCTTCGTTAGCGAATTACAGCTAGCGAAAGATTTCGCCTGAATTCCTGGGTAAAGAGTAAAATAAAGCCATACTGAACTTTTGGAAAGGTTAGTTAAGTAAGAAATATCGTGGATTCTTATGTATTTTTACCTGATAAAGCTAATAAAATAGGTTTCAGAACTGTACCTGTAGTAGTTTTTGAGGGATTCAGGGTTAAATGCAAAAAATGGGGGCACGAAACAATGTTTTTTTAAGTTTGATGTACAATAACTTTGTTAAATTGGTAATAAATACATAAAATCAACGAACATTAATTGTAGAGAATTTAATTCTGAGAAAATTGATATAATCAAAGTCTAAAATAAAACAGAAATAAGTACCAAAAAATCGATTTTATTCAGTATAATACATTACTAGCTGTAAAGAAATACCGTACGGTTATTTAGTTAAAATAAAACAAAAAAAATTTTTGTTCCTTAATGATGAGATAAATTGAGAAAACAAGATTAACTGTTAAATAAATTTGTTTGTAAATAAAAATATCATGTTTTATTACGTTGTATTTTTTTTTTTAATAAAAATTTACATCAAATGTTCGAAAAACAAATGAAGCAAACAATTTTTCCCCATTATTGTTTTACTAATCATCGAAATGCAGTTTTTTGTTTTTATTAATTTCTAAGTTGGTAACCGCACGAATAACAGCTGATCAACAATGGTATTCTGTACTGTTACGTTAGAAACTGTGTATTAGAGGTGTTTTGCAATCTACAGCGATCGGGTTCTGTGAATCGTGTTATTAAATGCAATTTTTTCTGTGAGTTATAATTCGATTGTTTATTCAGCGAAAAAATGCCTGCTTACTTATAATACAGAGGAATACGCTGATATGGTTTTTATTTTGGGTTACTGTAATGGTAATGCTAGAGCTGCTGTAGAAGAATATGAAACTACGTTACCTACCCTAATAGGAGGATTCCAGATACCAAAACAACTTTCAGGAACTTTTCGTACTCTTCGGGAAACAGGATCACTATCAAGTACTAGAACCAATTATGAACGAGCTGTCCAACTTGATGATGATATTGTCTTATTAATGCTGTTCATATCGCAGTCCAGATGTAAGTACACGACGTATTTATAGGCGGATAGGAGTTTCGCAGTCAACGGTGTGGAGGTCACTTAATCGAAACAAATTTTATCCGTTTCATAAACAAAAGGTTCAACATCTACAGCTAGGGGATGGTCCGCTTCGCTTGGAGTTTTGCAACTTTTTGAATATTAATAATCAACTCTACAAGCGTATTTTGTTTACGGATGAGGCACAATTTACTCGGGATGGTGTCGATAACTTGCACAATGAACACTCATGGGCAGAAGAAAATCCACATGAGGTAGTAGAACAGAAATTTCAACACCGATTTAGCGTCAATGTCTGGTGTGGCCTTTTTGCACAATCGGCTGATTGGACCTTTCATATTACCTGGACGCCTAAATGCTGAGTTCTATTTGCACTTCCTTCAAGAAGAGTTGCCGCAGCTGTTAGAGAATGTTCCTTTACATCTCAGACAAAATTTGTACTTCCAGCATGACGGAGCACCTCCCCACATTTCACGTGCCGTTTCTGCTTACTTAAATCATCAATTTCCTGGACAATGGATTGGTCGTGGAGGGCCTCACTCTTGGCCACCAAGATCACCAGATCTATCTCCATTGGATTATTGCATCTGGGGTTGGATGAAAGACATTGTATACAAGACAAAAGTGAATTCTCGTGTTGAATTAATTGCCCGTATTATGGATATTCGGCTGTACAGATACAGGGAAGTCCTGAAAAAATTAAGAAACGCAACAAAAGCAATACACAAACGTGCTGCATAAATATATTGATAATGATGGCCTCATTTTCGAACATCTATTATAAAAAGGTGCGTTACGGTTGGCCCAACCTGATTAATTTTGCTTAAAACTAGTAATGTATTATACTGAATAAAATCGATTTTTTTGGTACTTATTTTCTGTTTTATTTTAGACTTTGATGATATCAATTTTCTCAGAATTAAATTCTCTAGCAATTAATGTTTGTTGATTTTATGTATTTATTACCAATTTAACAAAGTTATTGTACATCAAACTTAAAAAAACATTGTTTCGTGCCCCCATTTTTTGCATTTAACCCTGAATCCCTCAAAAACTACTACAGGTACAGTTCTGAAACCTATTTTATTAGCTTTATCAGGTAAAAATACATAAGAATCCACGATATTTCTTACTTAACTAACCTTTCCAAAAGTTCAGTATGGGCTTTATTTTACTCTTTGCCCAGGAATTCAGGCGAAATCTTTCGCTAGCTGTAATTCGCTAACGAAGCGTTTGCGGACCTATGTTTATATAACATTTTTTCATTATTTTTACTAGTACAATGTGCTGTAGAAGTGGGGGGAGAACTTCATGAATCACCCTGTATATTAGTTTTAAAATATCAGTTACGCAAATATGTTTTTAAATACCGACAACTAAAGGTTAAAGTGTCTTAATTATTTATTCTTTAGATATATCATAAATAGTAATACTTAGTCTAAGTATTAATTTCATTTAGTTATACGCATTCATTTAAATTGTTAATTTTACACATTAATTCAACAACTTCTCTTTATGTACCAAAGATCAAAACTAGTATTCATTACTTTTTATTAACTAATTATTAAATATAAATTTTGAAATGATGAATCCTACAAATAATGTCAACTTCATATTTCTTGTATTTGTAAGTTACCGAATTCCAAGTTGGCTATTACAATCAAAGTTATAATGAAACAGTTTTTAAACCTGTTATCAGAATGAAAATTAAACATTGTGCATGTTGAGTGCACCTTCCTCTTAGTGCACCGTTTGGAATCTGGATGTAGCGGTTATTTAGGCTAAGAGTCGCAC